>NC_022013.1:36818277-36843794 GCF_000317375.1 Microtus ochrogaster | reverse complement strand
AGGATGGGGGGAACTTGGGGAAACGGGATGATTGGGATAAAGGAAGGTTGGATAGGGGAACAGGGAAGCACATATCTTAATTAAGGGAGCCATCTTACGGTTGGCAAGAGACTTGGACTTAGAGGAGCTCCCAGGGCGATGTCCCCAGTTAGTTCCTTGGGCAGCTGAGGATAGGGAACCTGAAATGACCCTATCCTATAGCCATACTGATGAATATCTTCCATATCACCATAGAACCTTCATCTGGTGATGGATGGAGATAGAGACAGAGACCCACACTGGAGCACCGGACTGAGCTCCCAATGTCCCAATGATGAGCAGAAGGAGGGAGAACATGAGCAAAGAATTCAGGACCATGAGGGGTGCACCTACCCACTGAGACACTGGGGCTGGTCTATTGGGAGCTCTCCAAGGCCAGCTGGACTGTGACTGAAAAAGCATGGGGTAAAACCGGACTCTGTGAATATGGTGGACAGTGAGGGCTGCTGAGATGCCAAGGACAATGATGGAGGAAGGTCATTGGTTAAAAAAATAAAGAAACTGCTTGTCTGGCCCTCATAGGTTAAAACATAGATGGAAGGAGTAAACCAAACAGAGTGCTGGGAGGAAGAGGAAGTGAGCTCAGACTGGACAGCTCTGTGCTCTGGAGCAGAGACGTCATGCTCCTGGGTGGATGCAGGGATAGCTATGCTCTCTGAGGCTCATGCGATGAAGCTCTAACCCAGGATGGACTTAGGCTAGAATCTTCCTGGTAAGCCACCCCATGGGCTACACTAGAAATGGGCTAGTCCAGGTGCAAGAGTTAGCCGAGAAGAGGCTAGATACAAATGGGCCAAGCAGTGTTTAAATGAATACAGTTTGTGTGTTGTTATTTCGGGCATAAGCTAGCATGTGGCCGGGGTGCTGGGGAGGCAGCCCCACCACTCCTAATACTAGAGACAATGGCACTGGGTTTTGGTCCTACTTCATGTTCTGGCTTTGTGGGAGCCTAGCCAGTTTGGATGTTCGCCTTCCTAGACCAGGATGGAGGGGGGGGGCACTTTGGACTTTCCACAGGGCAGGGAACCCTGACTGCTCTTCAGACTGGAGAGGGGGGGAGAGGGGGAGGGAGAGGGAAATGGGAGGCTGTGAGGAGGCAAAAATTTTTTTTTAATAAAAAAAATAAAAAATAAAAAAATCCAGTGGCAATGACCTTGATGTTGTTAAGATGAGACTGAGACATTTTGGGGTACAGAAGCAAAAGAATAACCTAATTTTCCTTACAAGGTAGTCGAGTCTTTTTGGATTTCAGGAAAAAGACAAACTAAATTTGAGAAGGACAGGAAACAAAACCACAAGAATAAGTTGTTTGTAGAATTACAGACTGAAATCACTATGTCACATCATATGTATTTCTCAGCCCATGTCTTAGCATGATGCTTTTAATCTGTATCCCATGTGGGGGACGAATCTCAACACACATGTATGTATGCAAACACACACAAACACACACACCTGTAAATGTATAACTGTAAAAACAAAATTACTTTATCATAAGGTCTATATAAATCATAGAGTATGAATATGTTTATTCCTGAATCATTCATTATTACACTTCTCTAAATATTATATACTATACTTCATTTTTGTTTATATTTCCATCCATTTCTTGTCCAGAGAAGCATTTGGAAACTTTTTAGATAAAAATAGTGAAATGACATCAGAAAAGTAAAAGTTTAAAATTACATTATATATAAGAGTGTATAATGCATTGAACACCCTTGATTAGTCCTAACTTTTCAGAAGACTTCAGATTACTGAAGACAAGTGTGGGTACTCTGGGCCCTCTGCACACAAGCCACAGTTGTGTGGCTTGGTCTTCTTGTGCAGCTACTGGTGTTGGTGGGTGACTGATTTGACTCTGTTGCCTGCTCCTGGAACTCTTTCCTCCTGCTGTGTTGCCTTCTCCAGCCTTAATAGAAGAGGAGGTGCCTAGTTTTGCTGCAATTTGGTATTCCCTGACTGGCTAATGTACATGGGAGGCCTGCACTTTTCTGAAGAGAAGAAAGAGGGATTGGATGATGGGAGTGTTTGGAAAAGGAACTGGAAGGAGTGGAGGAAAGACTAACTCTGATGAGACTGGGGAAAATTAACTGATTGGTTGATAAAAAATAATTTATGACATAGTTTGTCATAATTCATATCCTAATCTTTCATATTCAAACTTAATCTTTTTATGCTCTCATTTTTATTTGTTTGTTTTGAATAATATTAGTCTAGATTTTAAGTGAGTTTTGTTCACACAAAACTGTCAGTATACCTTTTTGATAATATTGAAACATGGTTCTTTCATTGCTTTGTTGTTGTTCTTTTGTGGTCTTGAGGCAGAATCTTACATTTTACTCAACTGTCCTGGGAGTAGCTAATTATGCCAGCCTGGCCTCAGACTTGCAGCTTTCCTATCTCAACTACCCTGAAATCCTAAGTGTGGGTCAGTTCTCTGGCTAGAACTCCATAAGGCTTTAATCAGAGTTAAAACATGATCAGACCTATGACAAAAAAGCAGAGATCTTGTATCTGATATGTATCTTTCAAAATGGAATGTTTATTAAATAGCTGAAAAAAAGTAGAAAAGAATCTAAAAAGCATTGGTAGTGTAAGTGAGCCAAGGGCATTAAAAGTGCAGAAGGGAATCTTGCTCTCTCTAAAGGTGCCCTCACGTGCAGCTTTTATTATGCATACTGGCAAGTTGAAATTAATTATCCAATTACAACTTGTTCTGGCCTTCCATCAGACCTTAAACTGTTTTCTGACAAACATTATTTTTTGAGACATCATAAGAAAGCACTAAGGTGGATCATACCCAAGTTTTATTTTACTGTGAGGAAATAAACAATGAGTTTAAATGATTTGCTCAGACGTCAAGTTACCATAGAAGAAAGGCAATAAAGCAAATTTAGAGCTTTAATTAACACACTATCCGATACTTCCATATCACCAAAAAAATTGGGCACACTGGATTTTCATATCTGATAACTGGAGAATTAGATCAATTCAACTTTCCTCACACTTTATTGTTTGAGGTTCCATAAGAGGATATAAACTTACTTTAAATCAATTACATTTTCCCATTGTATGAGTTTCCAGCAAATGTGTATACTTATAACTGGAGTTTCAATTATAACAAATTACCCAAAGGTTTTCATAATTAATATTAATTATGTATACCTGTTTTTCAAAAAGCTACATTAGTCATAGTTTATTTTCACAATCGTTATGATAGTCTTCAAGAAAACTTATGATACAGTTCTTGCTGCCTGTGACTGTAGAGATCTTCTTTTTCCATGAGAAATGCCCTATAGTATACAGTGTTAGGAAAATTCCTAATGAAAACTGACTTCACTCGAGCATATTTTCTCTTTTACATCATAATGAATGAATTCAATTTTATTCAACATAGAAAATTACTTCACAGTTCTTTTTTTTTTTTATCAAGGTTAGGTAAATTACAGAAAGAAAACATTCCCAAGCCCCTACAGTTGGTCGGCCAGGTGAGGTCATACATATCTGTAATATCGGCATTAAAGATGGTGAGGCAAGAAGAGAATATGTTCAAGCCAGACTAAAGAGCTCACCTCTAAGTTAATTGTTTATTTAAAGTAATAGCTATGTTATACTTAAGCCATTTTGTCAGAAATTACATTTGATAACTTGGGGCATGGCATGGCGGAGATAGGAAAAGTGCTCAATGCCATAGTTAAATCACATAATCAACCCAGCACAAGGGTGACGGCTTTCCCAGCTAATACTTAGGGAAACAAGATGAACTCTACTACCAGGACCCATGTTAACGTCAAGTGGAACCTGCAAAAAGCGAGGAGGAAAATTACTTCAGTCCAAGAATATTGGCATAGCAGAGCTCATATTAGAAATGAGGTAAGATTTGTGTTAGGGCTAAGTGTGCTAAGTCTGCTTAGGTCAGAGATAAAGGTTAAAAGGTCACTTGTGCGGTGAGGAGACTCACAGGCACAGTGAAATGTCAGAACTGTGTGGCTAAACTGTACTGCTACAACACATTTGAGTGCTTTATGAGATTTTTTATCAACAAAATTTTGCATTTTTAGCACTTATGTAGGGACAACTTACAGTTCTAGTGACGTTTAAAGATCTTCAAATTCTAAAGGAGCAATGATATTTCATATTTTATTATTGTAAAATGTTAAAGTATTGACCAAAAACACAAACAAACAAAAACCAAAAAAATAATACCCATTATGAAGAACAAAGAAAAAACAACTATGCTGTAGCTTTATAATACAAGAAATTTAATCATTTTTCTTCCCATTGGACATATTACATTAGCTCAATTCTACTGAATAATTAAAAGAAATTGAGTTATCAAGAGTGTGAATGACTTAAATATATCCAATTAAAATGATACTTCACAGAACTTTTATACCCTTCCAAAATTATTTATGATATATAATGAGTCATTGAACTACTGGATAATATGGTAATTTCTAGAAACTCTCTGAGAAATGGGTAAATAGTGAAATGTGGCTAATTAAGTCTGCAATTTGACTGTTATGAGACACATATATGAACATACTTTATATTTCTTCATTGAGATATTATTTCAAATAAAAATAAATGAGGAGATGGGAATAATTATTGCCTCAACTTGAAAGACAGACAATAATTGCTATTGCTTAATTGATTGTTATAAAAACAATTAATTTTCTGTTAGTATAGATTGCCCTCAAAATTTAAACCTAAGTTTAAAGGTAAAAGTTTATATGGAATTTACATCTATGAATGTTATTTTCAATAATTACTTTGATATATTGCTAAACTGAGAAAAATGGCTTCATTTTCTGTCAAAAAACAATAGCAAGAAGTGATAAATACATACATCCTGGAGAACTCTCCAATAAACTGCACATCGTTTTGTGTTTCTCTCTGTACTATCATTGCTCATGTGTTGTAATAGTACACCATAGATTGTGAACATGCATGTTGTGGAGTTTTTCTAAATCTTCACAAGCTTATCTATATTCTTTTGATAACTGAAAAAGAGAATACTATAATTTTCATAAACACATGCACCTTAAAGACATTCATTTTTAGCGTAAAATAGTAAGTAGGGAGAGCAGTACTAAAGATGATAACTGGAGAACACAATAATAGAACACATTCATATATACACAGAAAAGATAAGATTGGTATGATAAAAAAATCAAAGCTACCAAAGGCAAGTTTATAAATCACACAAAATTCTAAAGAAACAAATAGAACTTGTGATGTAGACCTTTTCACTAAACTCATTCAGAAGTCACTGGTCTTAGCTGTCATCTGAAAAACAGAGATGGCAGTATTCTATTGTAACCGAAAATGACAGAATTTCCAGTGGGCCTTTACAGTTACATTCCTTCTATTTCCAAACTAACATATTTTAAGAAATATAATGTGCACCCGACAGCCACAATTGGAAAATTCACTACACTCCTCTGGACCACTCAAAATGGCTAAAACTTCATATTCTGCATGAGCACAAAAGTAAAAGGCCATTATAATTATTGAGTTTTCCTTTCCATTTGTCAGAGACATACAGCTTCTAGCAGTCTACTTTTGCTAAGTGTCTAAAATTTTCCCATAAAGGAGCCTGTGGCATCAGCTTACCACTCTCGAAATAAGAATTATCTGCTTTAGCTTGCCGTTGTACTGCCCATTGTAGCAGGTGAGATTGAATTAAAGTTTCCACCTCCACAGGAATAGAGCATTAATCTTTTTTAGGGTTTCTCAGTTGAAGTCCAGTTTAATCCATCTTTAAAAATGCCTGCATTTGCCAGGAGGACAAGAAAAAGAGTGACCTCACTTCAAGAAACTGAAACATTGCTAAGAATCCATTAGATGGACACATCCTATACTTTGTTGCTACATAGACAGAGTTATATTAATTAATTTATAAACACTGTATGGTGCATTTTTAATTTTAAATCAGGATAAATAATATAATTGAATTCATTAAAATAGGAAGTAAGAATAATAGACTTGTTAAAAATGTTATTTTGTCTTTTCATCAACTTTCAGAAACTATTTTCCATTATTTTGAAGTGTGTGGGTACAGTTATGCC
Organism: Microtus ochrogaster; assembly: GCF_000317375.1. Taxonomy (NCBI): domain Eukaryota; kingdom Metazoa; phylum Chordata; class Mammalia; order Rodentia; family Cricetidae; genus Microtus; species Microtus ochrogaster. Next base: position 36,837,681 of record NC_022013.1, on the reverse strand, counting down.
TGGGTGTGGGTATGTGTGGACATGAGTGTAGATGTCCAAGGGGGCCAGAGACATCAGATCACTGTGAAGATTTAGGTACAGCAGTTGCTGCAGGCCACCCTGCATGAGTGCCACCTTCTTCCCCTGCCCCCCCTCCCGAAAAGTAGCACATTCCTTTAGCCATTGAGCCATCTTTTCCAGTCCAAATTGGCAAATCTTTTAACAGTGGAACCTGTGGGAACAGTGTTCTGGTGGAATTGCAGAAGTCACAAAGCTTACATTTAATCTAATCTCCGTATCTACTTCTGTATTGACTATGATGAATCTACCATTATCAGTTTCCATATTCCCGGAACAGACTATCACTATTGCCCTCTGCTATTCTGTTTTCTTCTTTCTCTTTCCTCCGAGTCAATCATTTTCAAAGTGCTAACGAGGCTTTTAACAAATGAATCATAGCTGATGATTATAAACTTCCAATAATAGTCCCTTGCATTTACAAGATAAACAAGATTTAACTCAGTCAATAAGTGTCACAAGATCTATGTCCATTTGTAAAATTGTAGAGTCGTGATCTAATATCATTTATCTCGTCTTTCAAGGACTTTCAAGGCCATATTTTTTCCATAATGTTTGAGAATTTTTTGCAATTCTGCACCTTTAGACAGCATTAAGAACGAAGGAAGATGATACAAGGTAAGGAATTTTTCCTCTTCACATTAAAGCGGACTAGTTATATATTTACTTGTTAATTGGTTTTAATATTATTTTGTTGATTTTTTTTCTTTAAAACTAGTTGTAACTTATCCATTAATGTTGCAAATAATATTTGTGCATTTTCTCCATATCTCTTTTAATGAAGTCATTATTGTACCCTTTTGTAAATTAACGTTCAAGAGCCGGGCGATGGTGGCGCACACCTTTAATCCCAGCATTCGGGAGGCAGAGGCAGGTGGATCTCTGTGAGTTCGAGACCAGCCTGGTCTACAGAGCTAGTTCCAGGACAGTCTCCAAAGCCACAGAGAAACCCTGTCTCGAAAAACCAAAAAAAAAAAAAAAAATTAGCTTTCAAAATATCCTTGTATATTGAGTCATATATTTGTCCTATTTTTTTTAAATAATGGTGAAGGTTCAATAATGAGGGTAACACAATTTTGTGTTATTATTGCTTTAAGTAAATTTTAGGTTGCTGTGCTAAAAAAGAAAAAGGGAGGAGGTGCTACAGTTTATCAATAAAGAGATAAGTCTAGAAATAAGGATCCAATTTTATGTGTGCAACAATTTTCTTTGGAATTCTAAATATTGTGACTTCCTAAGAAAAACAAAATTTCTTATGAGACAAGTTATCAGTTAACATGTTATTTGTAATACTATGCTTATAAAGCTATAAATAGAATATACTTAATATGAAATATTTAATAAGTAAATACTTAACAAAATTGCAATCATCATATAAAACTATCTAAATAATCTATTCCACACAATACAACAAAAAATAAAATCTAGAATGATACAGTCTATTCAATAGGAAATCATACTAAACAAGTAGACCCTGAGATTTAGTTGATTGAGAGGTGAACTGAGGCTACGTGGAAATAACTGAACCCTGAATGCAAGGTGCCACCTGCTGGAAACTTTACTGACTTGCTGGAGTATATATTGTGCACCTGATATGCCTATAACCGCATCGTATCCTCTATCCTAGATCTATGATAATAGTCAACAAATACTTTATTATTAGGGTGTCTACAGTCATATACATTATTGGTAAATCATTAGACAATTACACATCATCACATGTATAACAATACTACCCTTTCTATGAAGCACGATTTAACCTGTGTGCTGCTCAGGGCCCTCAATAGAATCAATACTGTTTAAAGTAGCTTTTAATATTCATTGTGATTTTCTTTTTGTATTAGTGAGGGGAAAAAATAACCTCCACATTTTAATATCAAAATCCATAATGTGTTTAACTGAGTAGTCTGTTCTGTCTGGTGTATTTTATATAAAATTCTTCAGCATCTGGACTGAGCCAAGATCACTTACTGCTCAGTCAGAAGACTAAATATGATTTAGTTTTCAGTACTCACATGGTAGTTCCCAACTACCTGTAACTCCAGCTCATGGGGGTTGAATACCCTCTCCTGATTTCATGTTTCAACACACTTGTGGTACACATAGCTATATGTAAGCACACAAACAAATTTTTTTTAAAAAATACATTAAAATTTTAATATTAAATCCTTAATACTAAAGCCACTAAGACTTTTTTTTCTAGTGACCATATTTAGAATATGTTGAGAGAGAAGATAACTGGTATGTGAACATTAATTCCTCCTGATGTATACCTGGGACTGACAGACTTTTGTGAGTATGAGAAAGAGCATTCTCTATCATAGAAAAGAGCCTTAATAAGACAGAAAAAAAATTCCCTTGAAGACTTCATAAGTCATACTCTGCCAGATCTTAGCAAAATTAGTAGCAAGAATAAAGAACTGATGACATCAGAGCCTTCTCAAGTCATAATTCTCAGGTTCCAGAGAGAAATTCTAGTGGTGTTTTAAGCTTTTCTGAAGTGTAACCACTATAGCCTCTTTCTGTTCTGCCACAAATCAGGTTTTAGGATGGATTTTTTTTTCTTTATTTTGTTTTGTTTTGTTTTTCCTACTGATTACAATTCATTGTTTCTATTAATTCACTTTATTACCATATTTTTGGATTTAGTATACGTGTGTGTCGCTAGAAATAAAGGAGGAGGAGATTTTCATACCAAGATTTGTGAATTCATGAGTGAAACCAAAAAAAAAAATTTTGCAACATCTACATGTCAAACACTGTACAGTGAGAAAAGTTAATAAGCTATTGAATGTACAACAGGAATAAGGAATGGGTGTTAGTCTAAATTTATGAGAGAAAAAAACAACGGAATAAGCAGAAAGCATATTCAGTAGCATTACATAAGTAGGAAAGCATTAAAAACTCAAAATGTAGTATAGGAAAAAGAGAGCAGAGCTGTGGATTCCAGGCGTGGAGAAAGGATAATAGAACAATTACCCAAACCTTCAAAAGAACTCTCCAGGCAAAAGGAGAACTCTGAATCCGTGGCACTACTGCTTCACTGGGAGAGTGGCTATGCAGGTCAAAACTTCTCAAACTATATACTTCAAATATTGTGTGATAGTTTTGGCTCAATAAAACTCCATTATACATAAATAAGATTTTTATTCTATTTGTCTTCCATTGAGTTTTATTAGTTGGTGGGACTGACTTAGGTTTCTGAGGACAAAATTCCTCAAGAACACTTTTATCAAAAATGTGCACACACAATATGTACCATACAAAAATAAACACATACTATGCATTGTACAAAATATGATCACACAGCATTTACTACACACAATATGCTCACACAGTATGCACTACATGAAAATCTGACAGTGTACGTTTAGAGTTTGACTAGTACACAATTTACAATGAAAATAAAACTGTTCACTATACTGAAACCAATTTTTTCATTCCATATATTTAATTATTCTTATTAGTGTGTTTGTTGTTTTAGTCTTAAAAGCAATTATGACATTTTCTGCAATAAATGAAATATAAAATTTAGAAATAATAGGTCAATGTGATAAGTCAAAAAGTTCACTGAATTTTTTAAATCAGAAATTAAGCTCAAAATCATTCTGATATTAAGTCGAAAGTAAAATTCATTCATCATTTCTATTGCATAGTTTTGAGCTTTCACCTTTCATAAACAGTTAAAATTTTCATGATGTTAATAATACAAATTTGATTCCACCAGAAATAATGACTTGTTCAATTATGCGCTAGTGCAACCATGCAGTAAGTAGTAAACACAGGGATTTTCTTTATTTCCTTGTATACTAGCTCAGGACATATGCAACCAGGCACGAAGCATTGTCAACAGATGCAAGGATGTAAAGAAATACTAATATAAACACTTCTACAAAGTCAATTAGCTAGCTCTGCAAGCTATTAGCAGCTGCCTATATTAGTCCACCATAAACTAGCCAGGTTAAATAAAAATAATGCCCCCAATAAGTAACATAACATTTTTACATGCAGTATCATTGGAGAAAAAATGAAATAAATGTCAATAAATTTTATGATCAAATACAAAGCAAATATTTGCAAAATGTTGGTGAGGAATTATGTATTATAAAAAATAAATTTGTTATAATAAAACTTCAGTGTTCAAAACTGAAAGGAAATATTCTAGGTTTTATATGTATAAGTATAACCATATAGAGAAGAATGGTAAAGGTAGGCTGAATTATTTCATTTCTAAATTGGGATCATTAGATTTTTATTTGAATATAAAGAAAAGTGGTCAGTGCAGAAGTCTACAAAATCTGAATGTCTACGCATATCTTAATTACTCAAAAGCAATATGCAAAGTAGGAAGCTAGAGGAAAGTATGTCCAGGAATATAAATCAGAGTTCATCAGCAGAAGACCTGAGTTCAAACCTATTTCATATTTTGGTCAAAACCAGATTTCAGAAATATATAAGTATAGATAGTGAACCTCAAACAGTGTTCTCAGTGAAGTTTTCTAGGCAAGCACAATAAAAAAGAAGCAGTAACTATATTACTAAGTATACAAATATTGAAAATAAAATTAAAAACTATTAGTATCTCATATTTATTCTAATAAGAGAAGGTTAGGAAGCTACATTTGCCAAAAGGAATAACTGAATTGAATTTGGCATTTTACAATTTCAAATCTGTTTCTGAATAACTATTTATCTGGTTTTGTGTTTTCTAGATCTATTTTTGTTCATATTCTTCCATTTTTAATTAGTGTAACAAAGGAGAATATGTCACATATTTTCAAAGACACAGAAGTTTAAAGGTGTGTTGTATCATAATGACCAAAATAGGAAACTTCAGACATTTACAAATGAGCAGGACATATGGGATGTTTTTAATATTGCTATAAATGAATAATTAATATAGCCAATGCTATGACCACTAGAGAAAACAATTGGAGGCATAGAAAGAAAATATGATAGGGTAGTTATTTTTTAATTAAACAGTAAATAAAGTGAAACTTTATAATATGCAAATCCGTTAAAGGTTAGCAAAGTAACCTTCATGAGAAAGTGAGAAAGAGCTTAGAAGTTACAGGCCTAACACACTGTGCTCTTCACTGGTAACACAATAAGAATTATTGTGTTGATTCATGAAGTCAGTCACCCTGGGATGTGGTGAGGTGAGAGATACTAGAGATATTAAAGGATTGAGTATATGGTTACTAGAAAGAACACTTAGAGCTGATGTAGATAGCAGAAATTAAAGTTAATTCCTGAGTAATGCAGTTGTTCAATCATTAGAATCTGTGAGTTTGTCTGAAAGGTTCCTGTCACTTTTAAAATGATAACTGCAAAATGCCCTGTTTTTATATTGAATGTAAAGAGAATATTTTTAATTGTTGAATTTATCAAAATTTATATCAAAACGTTACTTTACAAATGATGTTCAGTTGAATGATTGCATATCTTGAAGATATACTTTAATACATTTTAATTGAGTGTTTATTTAAATTTCTAGCATGTTTTGAGATAATAGCTGTGTGTGTGTGTTTAAGATAAGACAGCACACACACACACACACACACACACACACACACACACACACACACAGCACAGTAGAGAGCCCTTGTTATTTTTTTTAAGCTGCTGCTAATTTCAGGCTGACAAGAGAGGTAGTTTAATTAGTGAACTGCTAATATCTATTTAAGTGAGCAGCCAGGGAAAGCTCTGCTGTAGAAAGGACATGGGAAGACCCTGGCTAGGCCCTTCACTTCGTCTCTTGCAACTGTTTTGAAAGAAAGAAAGAAAGAAAGAAAGAAAGAAAGAAAGAAAGAAAGAAAGAAAGAAAGAAAGAAAGAAAGAAAGAAAGAAAATGATTTTCACAAATGTGGAAAAGAAAGTGAGAATAAAAAGAACAGTATGTCTAGATTCACAAAATACTATTCATTTTGGAATACTGCCTATTTCAAAAAAAAAATACAAGTCAATATCTTAAAAACACCAGACCAGAAAGGATAAAAGACAACACTTGTAATTTGTGTGGTTTTCCTTGGAAAAGAGAAACTACCAACTATGAAAATCAGGGTTAACAGTTGGACACAACCATATAAACCAAATAATCAAAGTATTTATATAATGCTGAATCTGTCATTGTTCCAATACTTCCTTTGATTAGTTACATGAACTCACAATTCCTTATATTTTTTATTTCAACACCAAAAAAGAAAATATGAAAACAATGTAAAAATAAAAAGATGCTTAGATATAATTTAGTTATGTAAAATAAATATTTTAAATATAATACGGATTATTTATAATTTAATTTAAGAACTGACTCTTATGAAACTGAATTATAGTCCCTAAAGTTTTGAATTAGTAAATTTATTCCTAAATGTAATTATTCTAATATTTTCAAAAGATACTAAAGGTATGAATTTCTATATAGAGTCAAATTCTGAATTAGGATAAAATAACAAGATTTAAAGTAAATCTCATGGTTTAATTGGAATGATAGATATACTGAATAAATGTGTTTACTAATTGTGTTTGTTTATGTGTAAAACACTTCTGAGAACAATCTTGTCACTGTACTGTACAGTGTGCTGCAGACTGATGAAATAGTTCACAGAAATTCAACCATTAGGACTAAGAACTTCCATTATATGGTAACCCCTAAAATCATACAAAAGAAGCAAAAGACTTGGAGCTAATAAGGAAAGAGCAGTAATAAATTTTATAAGCAAATACACTGAAACACAGAAGTATATAAAACTGTCTGTTATTATGAAGAAGGTATTTATAAAAGACTTTTAAAAGACAAGGAAGAACATATATTTAAATGCTGGACTACACATTCTCAAGAGTTCCCATTCTTCCTTTCTTATAGAATATTGATCTTATATACCTCCTTGGACACCTGGGAACCCCTCTAGAGTCAAGTCTCTTGCCAACATTAAAATGGCTCCCTTAATTAAGATGTCTACTTCCCTGCTCCCTCATTCACCCCTCCTCCATCCCAACCATCCCATTCCCTCAACCTTATAAATGAGAAGATATGTAAAGAGCAACTGAATACTTAATTTCACAGATGAGATTACAAAAGCCTAACATTAACAAGGATACTAAAGTCTTTGTCATCTGTATTAAAACAAGTGATGTACGACAAATGGTAGAAAAAAAAAACTAAAACACCTGCTTACCACAATGACAGAGTATTTCATTAAAATGAGCTTTGTGTTCAAAGACAGGGAAATGTAAATATGAAGTTGATGTTCAGAAGTTACGTATTGCCTTCTCAAGGAAGCAAAATGTATCTAGAAAGATAGAAATAAACAAAGGAAAAAGAAAATACTGTTTTCAGGGCATTCTGACTAATATGAATAATTAGATTACCTAAGTGACAGTGACATTCAGGAATAAAAAAGCCCATCGGGTCCATGTTATTATGAGATTTGTGAAATGGGATTCAATATCATTTTATGAAGGATTTTGTTTTATCATAAGTGAAAGAACCAATCATACAGCAGAAAGATCATACAGCAAAAACACAGTATTAATCTTCTCTCTTTCATACTCAGTGGCATGAATCTATTTTCTTTGTTAAAAGACTTCTAAAGTATTTTACAGATTATATATATATATATATATACATATATATACATGAATATCTACATGTATGAAGCCTGATTACACTCATGAAGAGTTCATGTAAAACTCAGAAACAGACCAGCGTCATTGCTGTTTTTACTTTCTCATAATATTCTTTATAAAGTCTTTTAATTTTATTTATAAACATGTAAATGTATTTCTGAAATTAACTTGTAACGTCTGCTCCTTTTTTGTTTAAGTATGGTAACATCAATAAAACTCAACATAAATTTGGTTTTTAAACATTTTGAAATGGTTTTACTTGTTTTACTAACATTTCAAAAGATTTGGAATTTTCTTTATTATTGATATAGAATATTATTTATTGCCAATAATATTTTAGATCTTTTGAATTTCACTGAAACCAATTACTTTTTTGAAATTAAATTTGGTATATTCATAACTTTAAGTCTTTAGAATATTTTGAGAATTTAATACATAAGGTATGCTAATTTTATTTATTATTTTGAAATGACTAGTGGGTTGGAATAAAGTCAAATTATACAAATATTTAACATATACATTTAAAAGAAGCATATTATGTGTCTTTGCTTTACAAACTTGTACAAAATATAAAATTTATATTCTAATTATGTATATGTCATTTTCTTACATTGCTTTATATTGTAATTCACTTCATTTATGAAGAGCATGAATTAGCATTTGTGTTGAAATTACATTTATTAAATTTATCTAAAGGATTAAATATAGTTACTTCCTCATTAGGTGGAAAGGTTTTATGTGGTCTTGAAGGTAATTACAAAATTACCTCGTGTGAGGATTGCAACTTTGTTTCATGTGACAATATGCAACATGCTTTAATTTGCATATGGTAGTGATTGCCAGATCTTTATTTCTTTGTATTACTTGAAATAATTGCACTTTTGACTTTCTTAAAATCACATTTTGCCAAGTTTTATATTTCTAGAATTTTTATTTTGGGAAAGAGTACTTAATTGTTTATTTATCCACAGGAAGATAATTTTAAAATGATGTCATTTTATATAGTCATTTTTTCTCTAAAAATTTTAAATTACATTTAGAAACTTTTTATGATGGAATTGAGAGAGAAAGGTAACACATGATAGCACATGATAAAGACAGAGGCTAACTTTCTGGAGTTAGTCCTCCCCTTCTACCTTTATAAGGATCCCTATCAAATTCAGGTCATCAGATTTGTGTGGCAATGTTTATACTTGTTGACCATCTACCTGGCTATATATAAATGTGTTTTTTAACTTCTATTTCATAAATTTAAACAAAATCGCTTTTGAATATCTGTCTTATTTTTAAAGGTTTTTCTTGGCCTTAGCATGACCACTTTTCTTGGTGTGTTAACCATTTGGGTTCCTGCACCTAGGATATTTTAATCATTATGTTCCAAGTCAAAGTTAGTCTCACCTAACCAATATGGTATAACACTTCAATATCATTTTAAAGCAGCTGTGTTTTCTGTGTATCTCTCGATGAAATGATTTTATTTGATATTTACTCTTATTTTACTTTTTCTACTTATCTCACCTTACCTAAACTCTCGTCTTTCCCAGATCTGTTTCTTTAGATATAAAGGTGTCATATAACATATTGAAATTTTTAGTAAAATAATCAGACATATAATGATGTGCATATGTGTATATACACATTCATATTATATAAAAAATTATATTACTATATAATTTTATTTTTATATTAATATACAGTATTATGGTATATGTATAAGATATACATATATGATACTGATATACATATATGAAATTTTTATTACTTCAGCTATAATTAAATGTTTACTTTTATTAACATATTTAATCATATTTCTTTTAAGAGTTTGTTCAGGAAACTTCATTTAAAAAAAAAAAACAGAATTGATCCCCCTTTCTTCCTATTCTTACAGTTACAACATTCTTTAAAAAATTTCTCTGAGGAAGCAAAAATATTTTAACAGTATTGCTTACTTACTTACTCACTGCTGGTGGAATGCAAACTTGCACAACCACTTTGGAAATCAGTGTGGCGGTTTCTCAGAAAAGTTAGAATCAATCTACCTCAGAATCCAACAACACCATTCTTAGTCAAAGACACAAAAGATGTTCAATCATACTATAAAAGCCTTTGTTCAACTGTGTTCCCAGCAGCATTATTTGTAATAGTCAGAACCTGGAAATAATCTAGATGCCCCTCAACCGAAGAGTGGACAACGAAAATATGGCACATGCACACATTAGAGTACTACTCGGTGGTAAAAAACGACATCTTGAATGTTCATGCAAATAGATGGAATAGAAAACACTATCCTGAGTGAGGTAACCCAGACCCAAAAAGAAGAATATGTTATGTACTCACTCATAAGTGCATACTAGCTATAAACAAAGGACATTGATCCGGTAGTTCATGATCCCAGAGAAAAAAGATAATTTGATCGAGGGAGACATTATAGGGTTAGCAGAAACCTGGATCTAGAGAAATTCCCAGGAATCTACAAGGATGACCCTACCTTAGACCCTAAGTAATAGAGGAGAGGGGGCCCGATCTTGATTTGCCCTGTAGTTAAACTGATGATTATCTTAAATATCACCATAGAACCTTCATCCAGCAACTGATGGAAACAGAGGCAGAGACCCCCAGCAGAGCACTCGACTGAGCTCCCAATGTCCAGTTGAAGAATGGGAAGAATGAGAATATGAGCAAAGAGGTCAAGACCATGATGGGCACACCCACTGAGACAGACCAATTGAGCTAATGGGAGCTCACCAACACCAATAGGACTGGGAAGAAATGAGCATAGGACCAAACTAGTCCCTCTGAATGTGTTTGAGAGTTGTATGGCTGGGGTAGACTGAGGGGCCACTGACAGTGGCACCAGGGTTTATCCCTACTGCATGCACTGGCTTTTTAGGAGCCCATTCTCTTTGGATGTATACATTGCTCAGCCTAGAAATAGCAGGGAAGGCCTTGGACCTGCCCCAAACAATATGTCTTACCCTCTCTGAGGATTAGTTGGGGGTGTGATGGGAGGGTGTGTGGAGGGGATGGGAAGAGGGGAGAGATTTGAAACTTGGTTTGGCATTTTTTTAAGTCTAATTAATTAATAAAAAGAAAAAAATGATGTGCTAGAGAAACAGACATATATGGATGAGCTCACTGCCTTAGTGGCTTCACAGTGTAAGTATAACGTTATGCCCCTACTTATTAAGACACGAGTATGTTTATTCCTATTTTATGATTCAAGGGCAAACATTTCTTCAGGGTAACTGGTTTTGTTACTTCATTTTCAGTATTTAAAAGTTTATTTATTTCTATTTTTGTGCGTATGTTTGTGCATTTTGTCTGTATTTTGCCTATGTATCACATACCAGTTTGGTACCCACAGAGGTCATAAATGATCACTAGATCTCCTGCACTAGAGTTATGGATGGTGTGACTCACAATGTGAGTGTTGGGAAATTGATCTTGGTCCCTGTGAAAGTTGTCCTTCTTTTTAACCTCGGAGCCACTTCTATTACAGCCCCTTATTTTATCTTTAACTGTTCTACCATTTGCTTCTATTTTCAAATCATACGTAAGCATGAATTATAGATTACATATCCATTTTTAACATGCAACCAAGTAAAAGAAGAAGCCATATTCATACTCTACATGCTCCAGATCCTGAGTCATGGAGGACTCCTGGAGTCATTCATATAGATCTTCAGCATCAATCCTCTTGCACTTTTACTTAGACTTGCCAAGTTATAAACAAAGAAACTGACAAATAGTTCTATTAAAATATAATAATAAACAGTAAATATTGTTACCATTAAATACGTTACAATATTATAGAAGGAATATTTCTATAATATATATACCATTTTACTCTTGTAAAGCATGTTTCTAATATGGCAAAGGGAATATATTTGCAGTGTGACTACCACCAAAGGGCATTGGCAGCACACACCAAAGGCAGTATACTGTAACACAGAGAGGCATGCAAATCTTATATGAGACATTGCTCCCCTGATTCTAAGCAAAATTTGACAGTACTTTATAAGTGCTTCTATCAAATAAATATAGAATGATAAACCCTTTATTTGATAAAAAGCTTTATTGATAGGGGAGGAAACAATTGTAATTGCTCCTTTGGTGTGTGAGAACTGTGATCTTTAATAATTTCATCTTGCTCTAGTATTTGGAGTGAAAGGGAAGATATGCCTCCAGAAAAGGACATGGGGTGAAGGAAGACAAGGGTAAGGAAAGAGATTTGACCTAATTATGTTAACATGTCTTGCTTAATATGCCCTAAATTCAGAGCTAATGCCTTCCAGAAGATTTGGCAATATAATACGCCACATGAAGGAGTTTATGGTGGTTATAAGCAACAGTAGATCTGGATGATTACTTTAGAAAATCATATGGTCTTTAAAATGATAAACCAAGTAGATAATATGGAATATATTAATTTTCCATCTGTTTTAAATATTCATAATTTCCATATCAGTATTTATGGCAAATATATGCAAAAGTTAAAAAAAAGAACTCAAAACTTGTTTTCTCTATTGAGAAAGGGTTTCCTGTCTGTCGCTGGCTGTCCACGATCTTGCTCCTTAGACCAGGCTCATCACAAACTCAGAGATCTGCCTGCCTCTGTCCCAGGACACACGCAGCTAATGCTTAGCACCTAAAACCTATTTTTAAAGACAAAAGTAAGGACAACCCTTATAAAATTAGTCTAATACTTAAATCTGAGATTCCTACCCTTTCAAAAATGAAGTCAGTTTCTTCAGAATAAATTTTTGTATATATGGCATTGTAGGGAAAGGTAAGCAATGCCTCTGCCCTAAAGGAAATGCTGGTTGGCAAAATCAAATACCTCTCCTCACCAACACTGAAGAACTTTAATAAGGGGTTATATTATTCATTTCACAGAATTATCATGACCATTGCGTTGCTGATAAACACAAGAGCCTTTAAAATGTTGTAACCCAGGTCAGAAATAGGTGGACCTTAAACCCTCATTTTAAAAAATCTACTCAGCATCTGATCATGTTTTTCAAGCTACAAAGTAAACACATGAGAGAGACTAATAAAATTACTTTAAAAAAGACCAAGCAGTACATGAGCTTTGCAGAGCCTCTCCAAATGTTTTATGTCTTTCAGACTTTTAAGTTCTGTGACCCAAATAATGATTTTGATTCAACTCAAAACCTGAAGAAACATGTGGAATCTGTCTGCTCTTCACACTTGATTGGCAAACCAGTCAAGCCACCGAAACTCATGCATATGACACTTTAAATATCCAGACAGAAACAGATGCCAGCACAACATAGACAATTGCTCTGGCTCTACCTGCCTGCCTGTTAAAAGTCTTGCATGCCTGAAGTGTTAGGCATTCCCACAGTCTTAAAGTCAGGCTTCTTCTATAAGTCTCTGAAGAGAAGATTCTTAATGAAGCAAATATTCATAATAGCATATGGCCAGAAATCTCATACCTTTTTCGTCTCTGACAAATTTAGACAGAAAAATCTTAGTATTTGTCACTTTGCTTAAAAGTTAGAATAATGTTTTTTTCTGCTTTTTAGACCTGATAGTGTTTTGCATAGACAAAGACTTTTTTATTTTTTGGAAGTTCAGCAATGAATAAATATGCAATGCAAAGGATACTCAGTATCTTCTTCTAATATAGACTATAGATAAAATTTATAAATTCCTCGTGCTCTATAAAAGAGTATGCAGACCTGAAGCACAGTGCCCTCTGGTGCACATACTGCATAAAATAAAAATATTTATATAACCTTATCTGAATGAAACAGACACAAACATAATAAAGTTTGATTCTTCATAAATACCAGCAACTAGGAGTAACAAAGAAATAATTCAAAGTGATAATTTGCATAAACAATCTTAATGACAAAGATAAATATGATCTAATTGATTCAAGTGATCCCTGGTACAGTGATCTATTTAGTGCAATCTCTGGGCTGTGTGGGAAAAAGCATTCTTTGAGAATTTTAATAAATGACTTCTTTTGTACAGCTTACTTATACTTCAAGTTTAAAGTATTGATACAGTTAGCAGCCTTACATATTAATCCTCTTCGGGTTGTTTGCTCTTATGCCCATCTGTCTGGAGTTCCTTTATAGTTATACCTTTGCTTTATCTCCAAGCTTAAGAATATACAATTCCATTCTTGTAAAAGAGCATAAATTGGCAGAACTCAGAGGTTTGTAGAAGGTTTCATTCCACTTTAGGCTGAAGAAAGTCATCAACTGATAAAAGTTTTAAAAGTAATTTTCAAACAGGTGAAATTATAATAAAAAAAAGATTTCAAGAACACTGGCATATTTTCTCAAAAGTGAGCGAGTTAAGAAAATAGTTAACTATTTTTCTATAATGTGTCACACTTACACACAGTAATTTTAGATGGCAAGAAAACATCACTGTGGTGTTTGGTCTATGATAACCGTTTTGAAACTTTCCATTGGAGCAACCCTTATTTATACACAACCTCCAAGTAGGATATCTACAATTGTTTTTCTTCATACCTGTATATCTTGTATCTTGTGCTAAATCCCTGTCGGCTTCTGTCCACAAAATCTGTATACTCCTGTGAACGATGGAAGGGTCCCTTATCAGAAAGGAGCCAGTCGAAGGGGCTTGTGGCATGCTGGTCAGAGACAGCAGCAACCGCTAAAACCCAGAAATGAAGACTCAGTACTATCCACTCCCATAGAGCCATCAGAGAGGAGAATTCAGCACCAGCTCTGCGCCGCCATATCATGCTTCCACTGGGGATTTAGAGCCTTCATCCTCTCAGCTCTCCCTCAACACCTAGACAGAATACACAGGCAATTAGTTACCCTGCAGGAGACTCTCCATCAACTGAGGTGCTGAGCTGGCAAACTCTGAACTTAGTCTACTAGATGCTTTTAAAATAGATGATAGCAGAAGTGACCAGGAAACAACGCAAAATTACTTTTACATGGCTACATATATTTTATACTTTGTATCAAAATTTCCATTTCAATGGAAAAGAAATAATTATATAAATTATAAGCTATATAATAACAATGTCATCAGCTGAATTATTCATTAAATATCTGGAGTAATAATAAGCTTGAGTGAATATTTATTTTTCTGTTTAAACTATTTATAAAATTCTATATGATCAAAATAATCACCTTTATTATATTATTATGTAAAAGAATATTAAAATGTATTATAAATAAGCAAATGAGAACATAAATTTTAAAAATATGTACAGTTGATATTTATAATTTATTTTTAATGTTTATGTTGATATATATATATACATTGAGATGTTTATATACATAAAATTTTGGCATTAATATGACACAGTGTGTGTGTGTGAATTTTGAAAACATTTTAATATTCTGGTTGTCATTGTTTTCCACTTTATTTGAGGTAGGAATTTTTGTAGTTTTATGCACTACAGATGCTAGAAAAGCTGGCCCAGGAGATTTTAGAGAGTTTCTTTTTCTGTCTCTGTTCTTTTCCAGAGAGTGTTGGGTTTTTAAATATGCATACTCATACTGCCATGACTTTCTTGTTTCTTACAACAGAACCATACTCATCTCTTATTGTTATGTCAGGGTATCTGGATTTGCTTTGTTTTGTTTTCTAGATAGTGTCTCACAGTGTTGATCAGTCTAGACTCCATTGCAGTATGTCTGCCTGTTTCTTAACCTCTTGAAATTGGAATAAATGTGTGTGCTATCACACCTAAATCCTCCATCAATTTTGAGAAATTAATTTGAAATATTTATTCTGAAAATATCTACATAATAAACACGGACTAAAATATTAACTCTAAAAATATCTGTACAACCAGGTGGTACTAGCACATGCCTTTAATCCGAGCACTAGGGCAGCAGAGGCAGGTGGATTTCTGTGTGTTCGAGGCCAGCCTGGTTTACAAAAGCTAGTTCCAAGACAACCAGGACTGTTTCACAGATAAACACTGTCTCAAAAAACATTACAAAATAAAACACAAAATAAAATCAAATATCTGAACATTATCAAGCATGTGTATATAGACAGATGATAATAGAAAAAAAAGCTGAATATTTATGGCAGATGTATTTATCCAATAATATTTTTTTGTATTTTCTTAATAGTTTTCCTTTATACTAGAAAAATTTGTAATTTAGTTATTTCTCAAGACTTTAAAACATCCACATATATCTCAGTCTTATTCATATGGAAATTCATTTAAAACAATTTACTATCAGGACTTATATAGTATGATAGGTGTAAAAATATCTGAAGAAATCCATGGCTTCTGATAGTTTACAAACATTATTCTCAAATTAGTCATTTCAAAACTTCCAAATCTCTTGAGTAAAATTTGTATATTTATATATTGTTTTACTTATGTGGGAACTATCTTTAACAAATTTGAGGTTCATTTGCATTTATTAACCCATTATTTTGTTGTACAGCGTAATGTCACTGTGGCAAACAAATATCCCTCATCTTTGCCAACCAAGCATTCATGAATATCTATTCCATTTTAAAAAGAATTGCATGTTTTATATTCCAATAAGAATTTTTATTAAACAGATGAGGATATATATACATATATATATATATATAATTCTTTAGCTCAGTATTCAATATCTAGTTGGAAGGAAATAATTTTGATTGAAAGTAATTCATAATCACGCTGTCTTCCAGGGCCTTCTGATTAAGAAGTAAACTGAGATGAAGCCTGTTGAAAATTTATAAACAAAGATGACTAATAGCTTTTAAAATAATACTTCCAAAGCAAGATTACATCACTCTAAATCATGGAGAACAATTTTACAGACTCTGGATAGTCCGGGTTTGTCTACAGGAGCGGGCTCTGAAACATGATGCTGGCGGTAATGTACCAGTAAGCTCTGAGCTGCCCTTACATCTCATTTCCTCATCTGAAGACGCTTTACTTCATCAGTGCTTTGTTACTGAACTGAATGATTGGCATCAATCCCTCTATGAAGGATGGTTTGATAACTTAGTTTCCAAGTTCTAAAAAGAGCTGCTTTCTGCTGTGTTTTGCTGAGACAGCTGGAGATATTAACTGAGAGTAACTGTATTACTAAGGATGCACTATTACAGGATACAATAAAAAAATATAAAAAAATCAAATTCATCAAGATTTCATTTTCAAATTAGGAAAGCTGTAATATTATCTTTACTTTGCCATAAATAAATTTTGTGATTATTTTGGCTGAAACAAAAAAATAAAAATATCAATGCAAAATGTTTTCTAGAAACTCTAATTATATTTTTTAAAGATAATACTAATATAAAAGAAAGAAAAAAACAAGAAATAATGAAAATCAAACTAGAAAACCAAGACTTTATATTGCAATATGTATTCTTAAAAATTAGCATTGGTAACATACTTTTTTCACAAAAGGAGGTAAATATTGATATAGCTTGCTCTTTAAAGTATTTGTTACATATAATATTCTTGAAACCTCCATTGTCACTTATTAATAGTCTTTGTTGATTTTTCATGCTCTGATTTTATTTGCAAAATACAAATGATTATTAAAAAATCATTGCTTCCAAAAAATACCAAAATGATATATGACATAATGTCTAATAACGTGAATAATACATATCACATTACCGTACAATTCCTGGAGACAGTAATAATTCCCCCCTAGTCCTCTGTGATCTTGATCCTAATTTTATGTTTATCTAAATTAAGGATATAAAATGTATCTGAAATTCAAAAAATCTTTAAAAAAATAAGGTGTCTCACATAATATTAACACTGAATTTCTAATATGGCTGAAAGTATGAATATAAAAACCAGTGTTAGAAATTGACTTTTAGAATTGATTTTAACTCATGTCCAAAATAATTTAAAAATATAATTCTATCAAACATCTGTATTTAATTTCAGCCAATGGGAAAACCCATGGAAAGTTGTTGGACCAGTATATTATTAACATTCATTCTCTCTCACCCATACCCCTCACCACTCAGTGTCAAATGCACATATATAGTCATAATTTTTAAGAAACAGTGAAAGCCAGAAAGGCATCACGTATTTCTAGAAGACTCTACACTGGATTCTAAACATCCCACCATGTGAAAGCACTGAACAAGAAAAAAAAAAAAAGCCTCCACATCTATGCGTAGCAAGTCAGAGGCTGGCAAATTAAAAGAATGAACGCTTTTCTCTAGAGAGTTAGTGTTTTAATTCCAGGGTGGGATAACTCATAATTTAGAAGGTTATAATAAAATGAATATTGCAG
This sequence comes from Microtus ochrogaster, assembly GCF_000317375.1. NCBI lineage: Eukaryota > Metazoa > Chordata > Mammalia > Rodentia > Cricetidae > Microtus > Microtus ochrogaster. Next base: position 36,819,754 of record NC_022013.1, on the reverse strand, counting down.
TTCATCTACAGTGTGCAAAATAAAGGCGGATGTAAGCCATGTTAGGACTAAGAAAACTGTTTCTCTGCCAGACTTATACTATGAGCACCCTGCACAAAAGCTTGTTCTTTTCCAATATCAGCAAGTGCTTCTAACTGCAGAGCCATCTTTCCAGCCACAAAGCACTCACTATTAAAAATGTTTGACAATGTATAAATGTGATTAAATATTAAGTTCCAGGTTAGTGAGAATGGTTATCAAGATTGGGCATGTTACCATGATTGGAGAAAAATGAAAACCATTTTCCCTATGCCATTTTATTTATTTTTTAAAAAAGCAAATGGTCAGCCAAGCAGTGGTGGCACACACTTTAATTCCAGCACTTGGGAGGCAGAGGCAGGTAGATCTCTGTGAGTTCGAGGCCAGTCTGGTACACAAGAGATACTTCCAGAACGACTCCAAAGCTACAAAGAAACCCTGACAAGAAAACCAAAACCGAAAACTAAATAAAACAAAAACAAGCAAACAAGCAACAACAACAAAAAACATATTTAACACGAAACAGATCTTCTTCAAGAAGAGTCAAACATGATTGTCTCAGTAAGGCTCTCTGTGTATGACACACTGTGTTTTCATTTTAATTTAAATAATAACAATGTGGAGATTGAAATTGGGAAGCTTGAAATGCCTTTCCCTTAGAAAAGTCATAAGGATGGATAATTTTGAATGAACTCTGTAATTAAGTAGGAGACAAAAAAATCAGGTTTGCAAAATATTGTGCTCCTCACACAGTTTTTACAAGAAAATTAACAGCTACGGATCCCATCAATTATGATGATCCTTTTCATCAATGTTCTCTTATTTTGCTCTTTAGAAATGTATAATGTTATATGTTAGTACATTTTAGTCTATTCTTTATAAAAATGAGATTCATAGTAAATAAACTGTCATCAGGGCAAATATTCAGCAATAGGTATTCCACACAGGTTGATCCAGCCAATCTCTATCCCTTCACATTATCAACTAATTTGAAATGACAGCAAGTGGAAATGCGCTTGGAATAGTACTTCCAGTCTAAAATGAAATAAAACTATAACCTTAAAGAGAAATAGAATATCCAATTAGAATAGTAATTCAGACTATTATAATCAAATAATCTGAATAAGTGTGTGTGGGTTTATGAAGCTCTGGGTTTGCATGATCTATAGATATTTTATTTAAGTGAAGGTTCAAGATAAATATGATTCATTATTTTTTAAAGTATGTAGCACAAGCAAAAGTCAGAAACCCTTTTCAGGATTTATGCTACGTACTACTTTATTGAAAGTTGTAATAATGAATGATTTGACATATTTTGTGTGTGTTCTGTTCAAAGAAATTATAAAATTAATCCTATAGGTTTAGTTTTCCTTTTGCTTTGACTTTTAACATCTGAGTCAAACATGACTTTCTTACTATAAAATCCCATTTAAACAGTCCTTCAAATACTCTCTTGCCT
>NC_022013.1:36801518-36818172 GCF_000317375.1 Microtus ochrogaster | reverse complement strand
AAAATTCCTTTAGAATATACTGTCTTTATCAAATTTGTTATTTAATATAAACTGCAAGGATCAAAATTAAAACTGTATTAGATTGATTCTTCTTCAGGAGTATTCCAAATGTTTTCAATATGCTGGTAATAACATCTCCAACAGTTTTATTCATGTACTCTTATTACATGGAGTCTTCCTCCCAAGATTCGCTAAGGTCATCCTTTGGAACCGAAAAATGTACATACTATTTTGTACACAGTAAACTTTTAGCACTTGAACTGAATTTAACTTCTTGTCTTCTAACTTCATAGACTAGTTGACTATGATATCTATGATAGTAGATAGATATTCCCATTATATTTATCTAATAATAGCGCATTATTGTACATTTTTGCTTTTTCTTCTCTATTGCATCCAGTTTAGAATGTCGAACTTCCTTGTAGCACTCACATTATGTAGGTTAAAGCCGTATTTAGAAGGGTGTCCTTCTATTCATTTACCTCTGTTAGGTCTTGATTTCAAGGGTCTTTTCTCCTTATTTATTTTAACTCAGAAGGGAACACAGTGCCTCTGAATTATAGCTTTAAGTGTTTTCCATCTTAATAAGGGTGAGTATTCCCCTGGGAAGTACATACTGCAGAGTGAACTAATCTCCTGCTTGATCCTGTCAATACAATCTTGTCCTACCAATAAAGAGGACATTAAATGCTGCTGCCTAATGGTAGGACTGATTAGAAAAAATGAAGAGAAGGTGAGTTTTATTCCTTAACAGAATCCAGCACAGGGGAAAAATACTCTTACCAGCAGAATATGTGAGAACCATTTGAATAGCCAGATAACACTAAGACATGGGTGTTTCCTCATGGGTGAGCATATAACAAATGATGTAAAATTTATGTAAATCATAACAAACAATGGAGCAAAGGTTAAACTAAAGCTCTTCAGAGACAGATGTTTGAAAAATTATTTATAGTTAATTGGATTAAGTCTAGTTTTCAAAGAAAATATGAGAAGGCATAGATGTTACTAGTATTTGTTACTCTTGAAGAGAATCTGGGATTTATTCTCAGTTAGCACAGGTTGACTCTCAGTCATCCATGACTCCAATTCCAGGAGATCCAAGACCATCTTATGTCCTCTGGGATCACTAGAAATGCATAAAATGCATGTACATATACATGCAGGCAAAGCAATCATACAGCAAAAGTAAAATATTTCTTTAACTAGAGTATGTTTGAAAAGCTCTAAACCTGACTTCAGTCTGGCTTTTTTTTGGATTTGTTATGTTTATTGTTTATACAGAGCAAAGTATTTGGTACATTTATTATGGAGAAAGCAATTTCATAATGATCATCCAAAATTAAATGTCACATACCCTTTGACCTGAATAGTACTCTTCTAGGAACTTATCTTACAGATAAGATTGTACAAGTGTACAAAAAGGGAATTGTAGTTTTGTAGGTCCTCAACTGGGGTCTGCTGGAGTCATTTCTAGAAGTGTTTTGTGCTGAGTGCATTTTCAATGGAACTATACCATCAACAGAGTGGCCCTGTGTGTATTTGGCTGGGTTCCTCATCTTCAACCTTCCCGTTGGTGTCTCATCACTTTGGAAGAACACTTGTGTTTTAAAACAGCATTTTCCTTCATCTGTTCTTCCCTCTGCTCATTTGCCATGCATTGCTGACCAATAGGCTACAATTCTGTTTTCCTTTTGCTTTGACTTTTAACATCTGAGTCAAACATGACTTTCTTACTATAAAATCCCATTTAAACAGTCCTTCAAATACTCTCTTGCCTTCTTGTAAAAATTCCATGAATAATTTTAGAGCTGACCAGAAATATATTATAATTAATGTATTCTAGTATCAGAAGAGTGAAACAGAAGACAATCTAAGATAAAGGTTAAAAGAATATACATGTAGAAACAGAGTGGAGAGAGCAATTGCAGGCATTAAGATTCAAGGTGCCTTTACCGTTTTTCCTTTATTTGGCAGAGCCTTACATCTTTGTAGCTTATCAAAGCAAAGCATTTCTTACCAATAAAATAATTTGTCACATAGATGTCATTTTTAAGGAAATGTGAAGAGTATGACAGAATTCATATAGTTTTACTCAGCAACATCCTGGTACAAACCTATGAAACACAGAAATCATTATGATTTGTCCTAGATTTCATGAATCGTATCCTCAAGTATTTCTTAACAAAGATTTTGAAATACTTTAGAAGTTAATGTTACTATAAAATAATTTGCAAAATGATCACTGCAAATTTGTTCAGCAAAATAAATTGCACTTTTTAACTAAGCTTATAGACTATTAGTCTATTAAGAAATAACTATACTGAAATACAGTCAGAAAACTTTAAAATTGGGTCACCAAACAGACAATATTATTGTACTGTGAACAGACCAAAAATAATCTCAGAGTTTATCAAATCAGCAAATAAACATCACTACATAATCAGAAGATATCAGAAACTTGAATAATAATGTGTGCTCTAACCACACATACAGAAAATATTAAATTCATGGAACTTTTTTGGAAGATACAGTTTTAAAAAGTTAAAAAAAATCTCCTGATTATTAGGTTAGTAAAGGAATTCTTTAAAAGAAAGACGATAATTTTCTGATATTTTGATCCAGGCATAATGAGATTAATGAGGCAATTTGTCATCTTCCTCTTTATATATGCCTTTCCATTCACGGTGTAATTCCAAGGTATTTCACCCAACATGAAGGAGGGTCCCATGACTGCTTTATTTCCTAGCATAATTTTAGTATCAATAACAAGGTTCTAAAGGGTGAAGGACCTTGCTAAATGGGACATCTTAGTAATATCTAGAATAAATAATACAAAAAATTCAAGTTTTAAAAAAATATTTATTGTATCAATTTCATGTTTTCATTGATTTTGATTAATAAAATTAATAAAATCAAGTGAGTTACTAAATAAAATGTTCCTGATTCAAAGATGCTAACATATTTTTTTTAAAAAAATAAATAGGATGTCAAATTTTAAAGTTAAAATTCTAACCCCTTGTCTCAGAAATTTTCTGGTTTCTTCATGTATCTTTAATTTTTTCCTTTAATACAGACAATGAAAATATATTTTGTATTGTCCTTTGTTATGATAAAGCAATAAGGAATACTCATCTTTAAAGGTAGATATATTTACATTACCAAACCGAAACATCCATGACAATGAAATGAGTCTCCAAGCATCTCATTTCTCTTAACGGATTACTGAGTTTTGAGTATTCAATTAATAAATAATTATAGGCATCTGCCTGATCATTTCTTATATCAGTAATATATTCATTGTATTCTTAAAACTTCACATACACAATTAATCAGTTGTTCAACACATAGTTGTTAGGAATCAAAAATAAAAACGAATCAGAGGTTATGTCCAGTAAGCAAACTAATTCAGAATAACAGCCTTAAAAATTTGTCTAGTGTTCTCCAGTACCTTCTGTACCCTAATCTGACAAGTCATGCCAGAACTATTCATATTTTTAATTGAATAATATCTTTTCACCAACCTTAGAATAACTGACCTTGTTGATAGACATGCTGGGTACTGAGATAGAGTCACAGCTCATCATATTTGTGATATATTCAGCTGATAATAAATTCTTTGTTTTTGCTAACAGAGAGCATCGGTTAGCATCACTCCTTTTCAAAATAAAAACTTAAGAAATTTGATATTTTTAAGAATAATTATTTTTCAAAATATTAATTTAAGGTCTACAGTAATTGAACCATTATTATTTTCAAATGATGATGTGCTAAATTCGGATAGAAATCAATGTAAGGGGCCATGAAATAAGACATATATTTAAAATAGTTTTCATATTTGAATAATCAGCAAGATTTTCACAAACATTCAGAAAATAAAGAATAAAGTATGTAACGTTATATCTGTTGATTAGAGAAAAATGACTTTTAAGTACGACTGCTATTTTGTTACACAATGCATGTTGATTTGGAAATCAACTTGATAGAACATGACAGTAATTACTTCATGACAACTGACACAGGAATAGCTCCTACTACACTTACCTGAGGCCTCATTTAGTGATTTCTACATTTTAATGAGCCGATTATACCAACAAATACTTCGGAAATTGTCATCTTTAGCTCAGACACCTTTAAAAGACCGCAAAACATAACAACTTTTGGCCAGTTTTATAATGCCTTAACGATGTAGGAGGCAGATGGATAGAATAGACTTTTGTGTGTCTTATTTACCAAGGATCATTGAAGATAAATCTTTTCATTATTTCAGTTCTTGGAAGCAGCTGCCTTTTACTTGAAATAAGAATTGATTTCCTCAATTATCAGTTGTCTAGAAGGGTTGAAAGGTGATAAAGGCAGTAGTGGTTTTTTGCTCCCCCTCCAGCCAATGATCAACACACTGAAAATTGTTACTCATCTTTCAAACTGACTGGACAATGACACATTACATCTTAAGAGTCTTATGGTTTGGTAAAAAATGCAAAGGAAAACCATGCTATAGTTTCCCATAATTACAACATATAACTAAACTTTCCCATATGTAGTCTATCATCCAAGCACAGAACTGTGCATAGCTATATTATTCAATAAATATTGCTCACTTACAATGTCCGTGATCCATTCTTTGTGTTAAAGCTGTGGAAATTTACTGATATAATGGAAAGGGAAGGATAGAGTGATGGAAATGCTTGAGACCAGAGATGTATCAACACATAAAGGAGAATAAACATTACTTTAATCATAGAGGAAGTCTTAATATTAATTCTGAAAATTATATGGAGTGTCCTTCAAAAATACATTGAGACATTTCTCTTTTTTTGCTATAAATTTCAAATCTCCATTCTCAAAGATTAGAACCACTTATCTTTGTTCATATTCTGAAACAAGTCAGGTAGGTTTTAGTCTTCGACTGACTTGGAGTGGTGGGTTGAAACCTTGAAATAGATGCATTCCCAAAATCTTCAAAACAGAATTTAATGTAATCTTTTTTTAGTAGATTAGTTTAATCAGTTTTGAATGTTTATTTTATTGGTATTTGTAGTGGTATGTTATTTGTATCTTGATAAATAAATCTAACAATACACTACTACAGGTATTAATGGTTTTTTTTTTTTTTGTGTGTGTGTGTGTGTGTGTGTGTGTTTTGTTTTCTTTTGGTTTTCCAAGACAGGATTTCTCTGTGTAACAGATCTAGTTGTCCTGAAACTAGCTCATGTATAACAGTTTAACCTCCAAATCACAGAGGTCCACCTGCCTCTGCCTTTCGAGTGTTGGGATTAAAGACATGTGCCACCACTGGCTTGTGAGTATTGATATTTTTGTTTAGACGCAACATAAGCTGGAAGATAGCGTCAGAGTTCCTAGAACTGGAGATAAAGACAGCAGTGAGCCCCTGTGTGTGTACTGTAAATAAAACCAAATTTCTTTGTAAGAGGAGCAAATGGTCTTAAACATTGAACCTTGTCTTGAGGCCCAGCATCTATATTTTTGAAAAAAATTAACAATATTTAAAGCCTCTATTTTGAGCATTATTAGTAGTAACCAACACCAATCTGTTCTTTGCTTTTATTGCCCCAGTAGATTGTTTTTTAAATTTAAAAACATTTCATAATTTTTAGAAACCTGACGCTATTTTATTTCATATTATAATTTCTAAAATTACTTATCATATTCATGAAATGCACTGTAATTATGTCTTTTTATATAAGTGATTGGTGGGATTGAAAAATAAGAAATTCTACTACTATAAAGTAAAGCCATTCTATTTCAATGCATTGGTAAATTCTATTTTGTCTACACATTAAGATGTTTGTTGGTGTCCCCCAAAACATTAAGAAAACCATGAATTAATGAGCTTAAGGCATTATTTTGCATACATCTTCAGTGTTATATATTCAAACTTTTCTGGCTTATCTTATAAAGTTGAAGAGATGTAACTATTCCAGTACAATATCATTCTCAGGTAAAAAACTTTCCATTTCTCAATGTATATTTAGAGAGTTTAATTTTAATTTTCAGAATTAATTTTTTAAAACCATGAGGTTTTTTTACTCTCTAATGACATGATTTCCATTTGAGTATATTACATTTCTCCGAATATTCACAACCGCATGAATTTTGTTTTATATCCAATAGATGTGATAGGTCTCAAATTAATTAGCATATTCAATATCAATCCCCAAACACCAGCTTTCAAAGTGTGCACATTGATTACTAAACAACTAAACATGATTTACTTTGTTTTATTTTTTTCAGACAAGACCTCACTTCATAACTGAGGCTATTCTAAAACTATGTAGCCTTGATTAGCTATCTTTGAAACCAGAAAATTCTCTAGTTTTGGCTCCTAAGTATTGAAATTTTAGGCAAAAAAAAAATTACGGGAAAGGATGTATTTAATTTTTAATTGTAACAGCTGAATCAACTCACAGTGTTCAAGCATATTCTTTGATATAATATTTTACCCAAATTGGTTATGTTCATGAATCTCATTTAAAATAGTTTTTAAAAAGTTAAAGCATGAAAGTAAGTGTTTAATGACTAAAAATATACTGCCCATTATTTGAGACTGAGCAATGTAAAATGCATGCTTACTCAGTTCTGTTCTTTCCAAAGCTAGATTGTTTTTTAATAGTGTAATATTCTAGAGATAGACTGTAAAATTAACAAGATGCAAGAGTCCAGAAAAGTTAATAAACGCTAGCTCAATCCTGATGATGTTGGCTGATAATCACAGAATTCAGAAAGAATAAGTCTATCTGTAACTATTCCTTCACGATAAATCTATAATAGAATTTAAATGAAACACACCATTATAAGAGAATAATTCTTACATAGCAGAGCACTGTAATGCTTTTTAATGTAATGTTCATATACTTATTAATTCAATCAATAAGTGTGTATTTTATAGATTTAATTTTCTGGAAATATAATATGATAATTCCTTTATTAGCACTTATGGAAGATTTGTTACAATTTGGGTGCTCTTAAAGACATCTGAATCTGGATAAATTACAATTTACACATTAAAATTACTTAAAATAATATGTAAAATATGTTACACTGTGGATAAACATTTTAATCTCTAAGTGTAATAAATCATACAAATAACATTAAGATTGAAATATACTAGATTGAGAATTGTTGCTTACTCAAGTAAGTAGATTTTATATCACTTTAAGTGTCTCATTTCACACTTTCTTAACTAAAAATAAAGCTCCAAACACACAGTGGTTTTACCCCTAAGTAGGTTGTAATGCAACCTGTCCTTCAAAAATGTATTAATTTTGTGAATTTTTCTTTGGGAAAATAAATTTGGTACTGAAATAATTGGGTTTACTTCACTTGTTAAAGAATGAAAATGTTGTTGCTTTCAATATTAATTAGGAAACAACACAAAATTTTTGCATTTTTTATTTCAAATTAATTTATTTTAAAGTGCAGTAGATTTGTAACTTATAAAATAATTGCTTATAAAATTTTTTGCAATTGGGTAGGAATATCAGCAATAATTAAATAGAAGTGTTTATTCCTCATCAGATATTCTTAGAAATAATAGTAATAAGAGCTTTAAAACTTAATACACAAGATAATTGCAGACCATTGTAAAGGATTACCTTTGCCATTTGATACCATCAAGAAATCAAAGAACTGTTCCTAGTGACTCCTTCCAGGTATTGATTGAATAGAAAGCCCATTAGTACTCAGATTAAATTTCAACTTCTAATATTCATCTTTATATATGAAAGAATAAACATTGTTGCACTTTCTTATTATTTAAACACTTGAAATTGTCATTTCCCAATTAATAAAATTAGTATTTTTTCTCTTGCACTCAATGGGAATTTGTAAATTGTAAATGCTGAAGTTATGAAATCATATAATAAATATAATGTTTCATCAGAATACTATTCAGTGGTTCACAGCTTTGTGACTGAAAAAAAATCTCCAAATAGTTGCTAAATTAATACACCAACAGTTCAGATGTCTACCCTCCTTCATTTTAGTAAAGTGAATGCGATTTTATTTTAAAAAAACCTAAAAGTTACAATATTTAAGCTTCTCTATTTTGATATTATTATATGAGAAGATTTAATTTATTTGAACATGAAGATCAAATTAATAACATAAATCTACTAAGGATTAGCATTTTCTTTAATTTATGGATTATAAGAAGTCAGTCTGTCAAAAGCCTTATCTTATAAAAATGTCTGTCTTTTCATAAAGAAGATAAAATTAAATTTCAATATCTTCACAATAAAATAATAACTACTGTGCTTCAGCAATTATACTATTTTTCTTGTTAAATACTGCATAATAGTAAAACTCAGGTGGAACCACCCCACAGGGACCAAGAATACTTGATATTTACATTAAAATTAGTTGCATCAACATTTGTTCTCAAGAAGTCATAACACTACTGTGACACTAAGAAATTCACACATAACAGAATCTTTTGTATGAGGAATTATGTTTTTTTCTTCAATTTGTTTGTCTTTATTTTTTTTATTTTTTTCTTGGCTTGTCATTTGGAAGCATTCTCTCCTCTCTGTTATTTATTAAAGAAATGGGAAAAATAAATAAATATGGCAGGAAAAAAATGTTAGTAGAACAATGTAGACAAGTTAAGACTAGAGTAGCGATGTAGAAGAAAGTGCTGTGTCTACCAACACTTGACCTTTCCCATGTCCTTACTCTTACAGAGCTGAAACAGTACATAGGGAAGATTCGTAGAAGATTTCAACATTAATCCAAAATCCTGAACATAATTACAAACACATTTCAGGTTTTCTTTAAAATGAATAAGAAGTTTATGCTAAGCTTGCCACATGCTCTTCTCATTGTACCATTTATCCTGGAAATATTTAAATATTAGATTCAGTTTTCTAAAATAATAAGAATTTTAGAATCTTCTCTAATCAGTTTTTTTTTAGTTTAATGATAATATGAACATAATAAAGTAACAGTAAGAAATAAAGGATCTTGATATAGTATTACAATGGAGCATCAAAGTTTAGGAGGCCCACTACTTTGTTTCAGTTACCTCGTGCAGTCATGCTTATGAAGAACTACTCAGGAGAGCAACTGTTTTGCATGTAATAACACACCAGTCTAGTAACCCAGAAAATGGTAGAATTTGTGCATGTTTATATAATATGTGTGTGAACCCTTACACTTAAATATAGAGACTTCTTTCTACATATATCTGATTTACTTAGCTGGTGTACTCTAATAATTGTATTGAAAATAATCAACAGGTGCTATAATTTATAAATCATACATTTATGCTACAATATTGGGTTTCCTTACAACAAAATAGCTCATGAGAGCATGGTATCATACATGATTCAGTTCAAAGCAAATCAAATTGATTTTTATAGGATACCCTGCATATTTTACTTCAAGGTTATTGTTTAACTAATTCAAATGTGACATAAATGTCTTCTCCATCAGTCCAAAACTGGAGATAGCTGCACATATCTGCACAGAGACACAATGAGTGTGTTTATTATAACAGAACTGCAGAGACTAAAATACGAAAGAATTGACAAACTGAAATGTGTGAAAACTTTCTCTTGTGGGAAAAAAACTCACTTTTGCCTCAAACTAAAAGTAAAAAAAGTACTATAACTTTGCAATTATCCCACCCAAAGTTTCCATTATTCTTACTGATTCCATATTTTATCAGTTAGCATTAGAAGCAGAAAAAAAATGACTAAGAGTTCCACATCAATAAATGCAAACACTAAAATTATTTCCAGCAAAAAAATGTGAGGATAATTTCTTTGACAAAATACTATTAGCAACTGCATAGTTTAGGATGGTGTCTCATAAATTTGTTGGGTTTTGTGCTTCACCTTCTGCAAATTCTTAGTTCCTACAGCTATATGCATAGTATAAAAAAAAAGAAAACACCAGTAATAACAATAAAGCATTAGACCATTCCTGTATATTGTCATTTTAATTGACTTAATTCTGATGGTGGAAGAAAGCTACTGATTGCTCAAGCTACATATTTACAAAACTTTGAATAAAAAGAGGTATGTTTGGGATGTGTTCTCATTTTCTTCTCATGTCTTTTTCATTTTTCATCTGTCTGTCTTACACTTTAAGATGTCTGTACCAGGTTTGTACACAACCCTGCCTTTGGGCAACTTCCTCTTCTTCCTCTAATTTTACAAATCTAACCCAATACCAAACCCGAGCATTTTTGTTTTCAAGATTGAGAAAATAGAACAAGAATGTCCACAGATCATTCTCTCAAAAAGTCGAAATTACTTTTCTAGTTCAAGAGGCCCTTAATAGTTCTCTAGGAACCCTCTGTATAGAAAGGTTTGTGACCCCAGCAATAGAGGCAGTTTAAGGCATTTCAGTAACTGCCTCTTCCGTATCTCCTTATGGCTATCCACCCCTTCCTCTAACTCTCTACACTCCCAATCACTGCCTCTCGCATACGTCCATTTTATGATTTTTTCTGCCACATTTTAACGTTTGAATAAGATCACATTAAACATTTAAATGAACGCAATCCAATCTTTAAAGGGTATTAAACGTATTAATGAATGTGAATAGTAAGAAGTTATGGATGCTAGAACCATCTGAAAATGGATGGATTCTGTAACCTGAAACGAAAACAGACTATGCAGTTGATGATATCGTACAGACATTCAGTTCTTACCTGGTTAACTCCATGATGACAAACAAATCAAAAGTCCCCAGAATCTGAAGCATCTGTCTCCAGGCTGCCTTGACAGCTTCACAGCTTGGAGCTTTCTTAGCTTGCATATATTTGACCGGCTCTCCTTTGCGAGCAAAGCTAGGGTTAATTTGTAACCCTAGTCACCTCCTCCTCTTTTCTAACAGCTGTTTGGCAGCTCACACAGCAGGGAAAGTGCATTTTACCCTTTCAAATGGAGCTTACACTGCATCTCCCAGCCATAGTCCACTTACAAGGAGGTCCCTGCTCTGAAGAACTGATCACGTTCTGGACCTAAAGGAAAGTACAAGGCTTTGTGCCTCAACTCTTAGAGACTAGGGGAAACAGCCATCAAAGACTTCAACTCTGTCACTGTTTGGCTATAGTTGCAACAGAACCCACGCAGCCTTGAGTGTCACCCCCTCCCTGGTGGTCACCTCCGGAGCACAGGGCCCGATAATGGGTCTTATTAGTTCTCACCCCCACCTCCAAGAAAAGGGATGAGCAAGGCAAAAGCGAGAACTTTACAGTGGCTTTAGCATAAGCGTGTAGTTTCTAAACCTCGAATTACGAATAACATTGCATTCCAAGCCTTGGCTCCAAGTTGAAAACCCATCTTACTTCACCCTACCGCTCACTAGGTTCTGTGAGTTAGTGACGGAAGGAAAGGAAGGAGTGATGACGCTTAGCAATACTTTAACATTGATCTAAAAAAGTCCTTCAGCTATCGTAAGCCCTACTAAACAAGCAGATAACGAAGGCGATCGGGGCTTTACAAAACAGTCAACCTGGAGAAGCATTGAGCGCTGTGCTTAGATTCAGCACATGAAAATAATAAAGAAATCGCAACACAGAAAGATGTTAAGAGATTGCAGGAAAGAAAAAAAAAACAAGTCTGTCATTCCCGCAGTAGAGGTTTGGGGACCCAGGAAGACTGGACAACAGGCATTGCGGGGGGTCGCAAAACCCTTGTGAGCCCACTCTCCCGGAGAGCAAACGTTCACCGCTAGCAGCAGGGCTGAGAGAGCAGCCAGCGCCAAAGGGAAGGGGACTCCATCCCTACCCTCTCGCTCCCGCACCAAAACTGAGCCCTGGGCCAGTTAGGCGACCAGGCGTTTTGCCCTCTACGTCCCTAGAACCCAGGAGACTTAGAGGTTGCTGAAAGCAGCGGCGAAATCTCCAGACACAGTCGCCTGTTGCTAGCCCTCTGGTTAAAGCATCCTTGGCTACTAGAGCCTGTTTCTCGTGTCAGTTTCCCTCATACAATACTGAGCTCAGGGTTCTAACACAGCAAAACGCACTTACCTAGACAGCGAATGTCTGTGCCTCACTGTGCCACACTGATTAAGCAGAAAACGGTTTGACTGCACTGAAAGTTTTCTCCTCTCTCTCTCTCTCTCTCTCTCTCTCTCTCTCTCCATCCCTCCCTCCCTCCCTCCGTCCCTCCTTTCCTCCCTCCCTCCACCCTTGCGCAACAGCAGTAGTCCTCTAGAGAGGATATTTGAATTGGCGAATTACACCAAAGCCTCGTTTCTTCAAATGAAGTCACGGACGCTAATGGCACTGGCTTGTCAGGCAGGACGGACTGAACTGGCAAAGACAGCAGGTAGAAACTAGCTCTGGGTGAGGGACGCCAAGAGGTGCGGACCACTGTGTCAGCCCCAAACCCTCTCCTACTCAGTGGGAGCCCAGGGGGAAAGCCCAGGAATCTGCGAGGAGGAGGGGGATGGGGCGGTGGTGCAGCTGGAGTACTTTTATGTCTGGAAGCTTAAAAGGCTTTTGAATTAAAAAGAAAGAAATCATTGCCCACGTTTGTCGCAGGAGCCATCAATGACTGGAATAGTTCTTTCCCAGAAATTAAAAAGAACCCCCCCCCCCACAATTAACTTAGGGAAAAGACTCTTGAACAATAGAACCTCACTTCCATCCACCCCAATAAAGGGGGAAAGTCCAGAAACTTGTCCGTATTTGAGAGTTGGGGGGGGGGGAATCACAGAAAATCTCTCTCTGGGTGCTTTACAGATTACGGACACATGCAGATTTGTATTTGATAAACACCAAACACTTGCCCCAATGTGAAGTGAAAGCCAACATTTAAGTGTTTCTCATCACAGCTAGGTGGACTAGGAAGTGATCCTCAGTTAAAGTCCTTAGAAATGTCCATGAAAGCACAAGGCAGGGACCATATTAACATACTTATTAAAATCTGAGGGCAGGGGTGGGCAAGTGTGAGGAATGAGGCAATTACATTTTTCATGTAAAGCCCCTCCCTGAATTTCAGTGCCTTAGAACCCAGATAATCAGTGGCTTCTGATAGCTCTCTTCATCTGAAGGGAGACCTTCCTGACCAATTAACTGTTTGCCAGTTTAGTTCGCAAAACCTGAAATGCATTGCAAAATGCTGCCTCAACAGGAACCACAATGACCAAAATAATGCTCTCATGTGTGCTGAGGCTTTTGTATAAGAATTATGCCCACAACACCCGGACTCCTTTTCTTGCAATATCATAACATCTCAGTGCTTAGGTTCCTATTCAATCCAAAAGACACACTTTACAAAGTCCCCCTCAACCATTCACATGTTTAGGATGTGATAAGCACACACTGACCTGGACAACCTTCTGAACATCAGAGAGACTAGTGAACTTTTTTAAACCCAGAAAGTCACTGCTTCTTCAGGCATTTTCATAGACTAAGAGAAAAAAAAATACCCTTTCAAATGGTACAACACTGGGTACCAAGAGCAGTAAATTGGTAAGTGGTGATGTCCACAATATCTGATAGAGACTTGTAGTAAAATGGGGACTTTTTTTTTTAATAACGAAAGAGGTATTGGTATTAAAACTAATCATTGCATGGACTATATTTTACTAGTCCCAGCATGTACTAATGGTCACATAGGTATAGGTACTTGCAATTTGAATGTAACTATAGCTATGTAAAAAAGGGAGAGAGAAAGAGAGAGAGGGAGAGAGAGAGAGAGAGAGAGAGAGAGAGAGAGAGAGAGAGAGAGAGCCCTGCTTATTTAAAAATAATCATAACACTAGTATTAAGTTACAAGCTGCTCACCACATGTAAAGAGATACTTACCAGAGGAAATTTCATGAAGCAAGATGACTGTGAGAGGAATATATCCAGGATTGGAGAAAATATTCCATGGTCTTCCAAAACCTTTTAGGTCTGTGAGATGCAGAGCAGTAGGACTTGGAAGTATTCAGCAGTTCTTGGTTGCATTTAACCAACAGAGAGCCAGTTATTTGGGGGTCAAGATCCCCAAAGTAAAGAAGGCAAAATGTTAAAGAAGTGATTTTAACTGGGGATGGGTAGCAGTGGAGACCTTTTCTGTGATGATCCTCAGGCAAACAAATTTACTGAAATATGTGTCCCCACACAGTGAGAAAAGACAGAAGCTGGGTAAGCCACGAGAAAAAGATGCATAACACAAACAGATCTGCAAAGAGAAGTAAAAGGATGTGTT
Source organism: Microtus ochrogaster (assembly GCF_000317375.1). Taxonomy (NCBI): domain Eukaryota; kingdom Metazoa; phylum Chordata; class Mammalia; order Rodentia; family Cricetidae; genus Microtus; species Microtus ochrogaster. The sequence continues at coordinate 36,803,998 of NC_022013.1, read as the reverse complement.
GAAGCTAGGGAGTATAGAACTAGTGAGCTAGGCTGTAGTCATCCTCACAGTGCAGCAGCAATGATTTAGGCTGCTGGGGACGATCCAATGAGAATCCAGGAGAGCACTGCTTCGGAAATCCTGCAGGGTCTTCCCACTCAGCAGTTCTTTTCAGAGTTTATCTGCGCTGGGAAAGCTATCATTAGGATTAATACTATTCCATCAGTGCCTTTCACTAGTAGTTCCCTGGAACCCCTTCCGTCGCAGCAACTGAAGGATGTATAGTAAGAAAACCTGACATAACGCACACCCCAAATAAGAAAGCAGAACGGGTCACATTGCCATGATCAAATCGTCAGCGATTTTTGCATTGGCAGAGACTGGAAGACGAATGGTTGAAGGTTCTAGTCGCTTGAAGGATTTGAGGGCGCTATGCTTTGGTGGGCTAGAAAGGGGACCCTGGAGTGGGTGATGGGATGCCTAGGCGGCAGCAGCTCTCCTAGGTTCCAGTTTCTTGATCAATCATGCTGCCTGTGTTTAAGGCAGTTGATTTTAATCCGAAACCCCAGCGCCAAACCATGCTTTAAGAAGCTAGATTTTAGGACAGTCTGAGGACCTTCCCTGGTCCTTTGAGGGTGGGGTAGGAGAAATGCAGGAGAGGCAGTCTGTGCCCTGTCTGCCTTGCATTTGATTTCTGCAGTTACGGAGCTAAAGTAGAGAACCCGCTTTGCTGGGGATTGCATTGTCGTGTCATTTTCCTGTCCTGATACCGCATAAACGATCACCTGATCAGCAGATCGATTGGGTAAGATTAGCCTGATCTGTCTCCCTTTTCCTTTCTGTGACCCCATTCTTCCCCCCTCCCTAAACCTATTCCTCACCCTTTCTTTCCCTGCCCCCGCCCCCGCCCTCTTGTCTCCCTCCCCCTTTTTCTCTTCTCTTCGAAATCTACTGCCACTGTGGAATTGCCTGTTTGACTGAAAGACTGATAACTCTGCAACTGATTTATTTTTTGATCAAGGAATGAACGGCACCCCGCCGCTGAAAATCTTTTCTTAGGGAAGATTCTTGGTCCTCATCTTTAGGAATTACCTGAGTGACCCAGAAGATGTATAGAGAGTACAGTCAGATAGGAGTCTGTAGACCTGGACTCTAGCTCAGTCTTGTTCCGCATCCTGAAGCTTACAAATTATGCATCTGGAGGAGATAGTAACCTGGACATAGATTTATTTCCCGTAGACACGGAGATGCTGAATGATAGGAGGGCTAAGCATTTACATGAGTAAAAAAAATGTTCTTGGTAAGTGATTTTATTTTCTGAGGTTAAAAAGACAGCACATGGCTTCTCAGTAGCCCATCCCCCACTCCATTCATTCATTTCCTCTCTGAATGTAAATCACGGAGAAGCTGGGTCAGTGGAAATGTTCTTTTCCTCTTTACTGGGAGAACAGAAGCCAGTTAGTGTGGACTTGAAGTGAGAAGGGACCTTTGGAGACGGTATCTGCACTTTCAGGTCCTTCCTATCATGTATGAAAACACTGGCAGGTAAAACAATCTTTTTTTTTAATTTAAGGATCATCCTCCCCTTTAACTCTTTCTTTTCTGGAGAGGAAGTGAACTTAGGGGACAGCAGCTCATTTTATTTATCCTAAAAAGAACATTTTAGCTATTAAAAAAAAACACTCTTTCAACCATAATAATAAATTGTCATAGCTGTCTTATCACATTTTGCAGGAAAGATAATGCTACAAATCTCGCCTTAAGTGTGCATTTTAGTTTCAATTTCTACATCCGATCCAAATGAGGATATCCCAAGTGAATATTTTCTGGTCAGGATGAAGCATTTTGGCTTGCCAAGAGTCTATAGCACCCCCACCTGTGCATGGGTATCTTCAAGAGAAAGCATGTGTGAGCTTGTGAAGAAGCTGGGCAGCTCTTGATACTACTGCTATTATATTCTGCTAAATGTGAAGAATAACAAGTCTTGAAATTTGTGTGAACTTGCATTGCAAGTGCACACTGACTATTTTGGATACAAAATATCACAAAAGACTATCGAAGAAAAAGCATTGCAATTTTGAATTACAAAACACATTCCACTGACAAAACATTTACATTAAATTTTTTCCACTGTTGTTAATTCTGGTATAGCACCTTATGTTAAAATGACAATGATAAAAGATGAGCTAATTGATGCAGATACAGGCATCTAATGCAAATAAGAGGGATTCAGCCTCAGCAAAAATATATACTATTGACTAAATCACACTTCTTTTATGTTCATCACCACTGTAGAAATTGTACTATAACCTACAGAAAGAAAGACAGCTACAAAGGAAAATAATAAAATGTGTGTGCTCAGTGATCTATAGTGTTTATCATACCCAATCTGTCAAAGGAAAAAATTATTCATCAGTAAGACTATAGGATAGGATCATTTCAGGTTCCCTATCTTCAGCTGCCCCAGGAACTAACTGGGGACCTCTCCTTAGGCACCTGGA
>NC_022013.1:36785246-36800568 GCF_000317375.1 Microtus ochrogaster | reverse complement strand
AGGCGGAAATTTTTTTTTTCTTTCTTAATAAAAAAAAAATTAAGAAAAAAAAAAAAAGGAAAAAATTAAGTGAAGGCATGCTGTAACTTTTCTTTCTCTTTTCAGGATGCACACCTGCTCTAATAATGCCATGGTGTAGAAGTTTTTCTTCCTTGTCTCCTTTTCCAAAATGGATCAGTGTTGTGTTTATTATAGAGGCTGAAAATTTGTGCTGATAAAAGTCTGAGTCCACCTAAAGAGAATCAACATCCTGAGATATGTTTATTACAAATACAGTGTAACAACTCTAGAGTATACAGAGCACACTTCCTTGTCACAAGGACCACATTATGTTGTCCAAAAGCACTTATCTAACAGACTGTGAAGATGAACGTGTGTTTATGAGGACCAAATCTGACTTAAGTAAGACCACTGAAGCAAAATTTTACTTTATACCCATCCATAGTGATGCACACTTGTATTCTGTAATTTCAAAAGTCTAGAACTGAGGCATAAGGACTATAATCTTAATGCCAGGCTAGGTTATGTAGAAAGACCTTGCCTCAACAAATAAACCCATGTGTGTGTGTGTGTGTGTGTGTGTGTGTGTGTGTGTGTGTGCGCGCCTCTGTGTAAAAGAAATGTAATGTTGTTCTTAAAAATTGAAAATAGGCCTGGAGAAGAAACGTTTATTTCTTTGAATCTTAGTTTTAAAACTTTATGAAACTTTTGTAATATTCCATTATTATTCATTTCCATGTTCAAATATGATATTAAACGTAACTTACTTAACTAAACTCCCATAGTATCACAGACATTACATCCACTATCTTGTTCCTTTAGAGCAAGTTGATTTTTACAATGACTTTAAAAGCTAGCTAATTTACTTTCAAGTTGAGAGCATTTCTTCTTGCATTTTACTACATTCACCTGAGGTTATTCATTTAGCCATCTTCATATTAGTGATGGGTATTCCTTGACTCCCTGTTTCTTTTTTCTTTATAGCTGCAAATCAATAAATTTCACCCATTACCTCACTAAAATTCTGCCAAGGGAGTATTCAAATGAGGTAGTACTAGAGATAGAAAATAGCAGTATATCTTGTTCTGAGTGTGGTTGGATTTTTTTTTAATATTTATTTATTCATTATGGATACAATATTCTGTGTGTATGCCCACACCCCAGAAGACGGCACCAGACCTCATTACAGATGGTTGTGAGCCACCATGTGGTTGCTGGGAATTGAACTCAGGACCTTTGGAAGAGCAGACAATGCTCTTAACCACTGAGCCATCTCTTGATTTGATGTTCAGAACATCCCCCTCCATTGTGTGTGTGTATGTGTGTGTGTGTGTACACTGTTGTCTATGGTCTCTTCCCACCATGTGGGCTACCAGGACTGACCTAACTTTAGGACTTGGTGGCAAGTATTCACTCTGCTGAGCAGTGTCACCAGTCTCCTCAAAATAAATATTTTATTAAGGAAATCATGTTGCAATTTTCTTGTAAAGAAAAATATGTCCATGTTCCATGTTATTTTTAACATTAAATCTAATTTATAGCAAAAATATGAAAACATAATGCTAATAAAGGATTCTTTTCCATATATATTTACCTATATAGGTATGTGTGTATGTGTACATGTACATATTATGTATATATATATTCAGATTGTTACTTGAATGTAAAAGAGTCATATTTGACACAAATTTCTGCATGCATAGTTGTCCTCGTTAAGATATTGAAATTTATTCACTTTAGTCTCTTTGCTGTGTATATCTTGTCTTCAGAGCTTTCTTGTAGAAAGTATCCAGTTTCTTTAGTACCTCTGGGTACTAAATACATTTAATTGTATGAGATCAGTAAGCTGGTAAATAAATGGAGTCTGTGCATTGAACTCTTAAATAAAAAGTATTGGAACTTGATGATCTATAAAGACCATTTAGTTTGTTCTCTCATACTTATAAAGAAACTGAAAACTACAAAGTGACATGGTTATTGTCAGCATATGCTGACTAGAGATCTAAGGGATTAGTGATGCTGTTTTCTAGAATTTTCAACTACTGTGAATGCTATATCAATTAAATGTTTTATCAGTTTTTACAGCTGACATATTTGAGGTTAAGATAGGGAATAAGTGAAAGAAGATGAAAAAAAACCCTGCAAAACTAACAAGGTGTAGCTAATTACCTTAGAGATTTTAGGAAGCTACTAACTCCATTTCTGCTCCAACTTTCCCTGCAGACACTCTTCCACCCCCATCTGAGGAGGAAGTTTAACACAGAATGCTGTTTTCTCCCAGAGTGCCTTCAGTGTTTTCTTTGTATATGTGTTGGATTGTCTTTAGACTATTTTTCCCTTACACTATAAAGTGTAGAAAGTCTAGCTACCTGGAAAATAACACTCCTTTAAACCACATCTGATTTACCTTCAAATTCTCATAAAAAATGGGATATTGCAATGAGAGAAACATGATCCAATGAGTCTCATATAAAAGATATATGATATTGGGCGCTCATCATGGCCAGCGGGACTGGGACTGAATAAGCATGGGATGAAATCGAACTTTCTGAACGTGGCGGACAATGAAGGCTGATGAGAAGCTAAGGACAATGGCACTAGGTTTCAATCCTAATACATGAACTGGCTTTGTGGCAGCCTAGCCTGTTTGTATGCTCACCTTCCTGGTCCTGGATAGAAGTGGGAGGATCTTGGACTTCCTGCAGGGCAGGGAATCTGGACTGCTCTTCATTCTGGAGAGGGAGGGGGAATGGAGTAGGGGGAAAGGGGGGAGGGACAGGGGAGTAGGGGGAGGGGGCGATGTGTGCTGGGAGGGGAGGGAAATGGGAAATATTTTTTTGCAACAACTAAAACTAAAATAATAAAAAAAGAAAATTTCTTGTAATGGAAGCAGGCATAACAAAACAACTTTTATCAAAACAATCAAAGAAAACCTTTCAATTTATAACAAAGTAAGAAAACCTTAGTCATTTAAAATTTCTCAATTTTCTGGAGATCAGGAAGCCATTAAAATTTACTTCAATTTTTTACATATGTCAATATTTGAGCATTTTATGCAAGTATTTATTTACCTTTATTTATGCAAAGGACAAATTTATATATGCAAGTAAAGTGAATATGACTATCATAATCCACTTGCCAAAAGCGAATTATACAGTAACAACATAAACAAAAATAAATTCTAAATATTTTTGTTTGTTTCTTTGTTTGCGACAGGAATTCTCTGTGTAGCCCTGCCTGTTTTGGAATTTACTCTGTACCTCAAACTCAGAAATTCACCTGCTTCTGCCTCCAAAGTGCTGGAATTAAAGGTATGACAGCAATGCCCCGTAAACTATAAACCATTTTTGTTGTTGTTGTTCATCTTTTTTTCTTTTTTTTTTATTTTTTATTCAAAAAAATATTTTCCGCCTCCTCCCAGCCTCCCATTTCCCTCCCCCTCTTCCCTCCCCTCTCCCCCTCCTTCTCAGGTCCTAAGAGCAGTCAGGGTTCCCTGCCTTGTGGAAAGTCCAAGGTCCTCCCCGCTCCACCCAGGTCTAGGAAGGTGAACATCCAAACTGGCTTGGCTCCCACAAAGCCAGAACATGAAGTAGGATCAAAACCCCATGCCATTGCCCTTGGCTTCTCATCAGCCCTCATTATTCGCCATGTTCAGAGAGTCCGGATTTATCCCATGCTTTTTCAGTCACAGTCCAGCTGGCCTTGGTGAGTTCCCAATAGATCAGCCCCACTGTCTCCGTGGGTGGGTGCACCCCTCGTGGTCTCGAATTCCTTGCTCATGTTCTCCCTCCTGCTCCTCATGGGGACCTTGGGAGCTCAGTCCAGTGCTCCAGTGTTGGTCTCTGTCTCTATCTCCATCCATTGCCAGATGAAGGTTCATATCCAGGAGGATAACTATATGTTTTTCTTTGGGTTCACCTTCTTATTTAGCTTCTTTAGGATCCCAGATTATAGACTCAGTGACTTTTATTTATGGCTAGAAACCAATTATGAGTGAGTGCATCCAATGTTCACCTTTTTGGGTCTGGGTTACCTCACTCAGGATAGTGTTTTCTATTTCCATCCATTTGCATGCAAAATTCTAGAAGTCATTGTTTTTTACAGCAGAGTAGTACTCTAATATGTATATATTCCACTTTCTTCATCCATTCTTCCATTGAAGGACATCTAGGTTGTTTCTAGGTTCTGGCTATTACAAATAATACTGCTATGAACATAGTTGAACAAATGCCCTTGTCATATGATAGGGCATCTCTTGGGTATATTCCCAAGAGTGGTATTGCTGGGTCCAGGGGTAGGTTGTTCATCTTTTTTTCAATTCTTTGCCTTACCGATTTAAAATGTTTAAGTTTAAAATACCTTTTACAACTTCTGGAATCATGGCTATTTTTTTTTTTTTGAGTAGAGTTTTTACTGCTGAATGTGTTTGTGTGTTCAGTAAGTCCTTGAGTGCATATAATGCACTATGGAGTTGACTGCATTTCAACCAACATACTGTCAACTACTGTTTCCACATGAAAAAAAAATCACAATTTTGTTTTCTCATCACCCTCCCTCCATATTCCTATTATCTAATGCTACCCAACACAGTAGAAAACCTCAATAAATGCTCCTTTAAAGGCTGAAACTAAGTACTTCACTAAACTCTCCAGCATTTTAAATAATGCTTGGTATAAATAACTTACCTAATTACTTAGAAATATAGTTACTGCATAAAAGATTCTTTTTCAAAAATATTTCTCCAGTATTTGTTATACATTGACCCAGTGAGCCAAGCCCTGTTAGGAATGACAGTCTTCATAAACAACTCTATGACTTATAAATAAATGTGTCACGAGGCAAGATATGAACTTGATCTTTTTACATGCTGTGAAGTAAAATAATGCACTTATTTGGTAATGAAGAAGCATGATATAAGGAAGTTGAAGATGAGTTATTAAGTTCTGTCTTAATCTTTATTTTCCATATGCTGTCAAAACACCTCATACACTGGATGACTTAGACAGTAGAACCTTATTTTCCTCAGAAGTAATGATTAAGAAATCCCAGGTTAAGTTGATTTTAAGTGTGGTCCCAGGAGAGCGTCTACTTTCTGCATTGCAGATAGAAGACTTACTGAATATTTATAAAGCCTTTCCCATCAGTACCAAAAAAAATAAATAAATAAATAAAAGGAAGAAGGCAAAGTAGAGAGAGTAAGAGAGATAACAGCAGTCTTTTTATTTATTTCAAGTATCAAAATATTTAATAACTGCTCCTCCAAGTGCCACTACACTGGAAATTTGATTCCAATGTTAGGAATACACAGTGAAACCAGTTTATAAGAAGACTACTAGAAATGCCAGTATGGGCAGGGAAACCAGTTAGGAAAGAACTCTACCTAAAGGAATACTCTTAGACAATTAAGAAAGGCTGCAAACAGGAGAAATTTTCTCCACAGGGAAGAGCATACCAATTCATTATCTAATACTAAAAGTCAACCCTAAAAACGTAACGTAGAAGTGACATTATACAGATACAGTGGTATATATGAATTTTATATTCATGCAACAACAATTAAGGAAAAGAAAGACCATAAATGTGAAAAAAAATTGCAAGAAGGGAGAGGTTGGAGGCTTTTGAGGCAGAAGTGTTGCAATTATATTATGATCTATAAAATAAAAAAGATAAGTTAGTGAAATGTCACTGAATTCTTAATTTTATTAATTTATTTTTTGTTCTTTTTACGTGTGTGTGTGTGTGTGTGTGTGTGTGTGTGTGTGTGTGTGCGTGTGAGTCCAAGTGACCAGAAAGGCCATATGCTTTGGATACCTCTGGAACTAGAGACAGGTTTTTGCATGGGACCAGACACTGGTGTCAGAAAGAGAACTCTGGTCCTCTGTAAGAACAGTATTCACTCTTAGCCACTGTTCCAGCAATCCAGTGTTTTATTTTTATTCTCCAAATTGCATTTCTTCCAGTGTTGAAGAGAAAAATTAAAATGGAAATATTAATTTTAATTGATTTTGTTAATTACATTAACATGTTCTACAACTGAGTTATTCATTTGCTTTTTAGAAACAAAATATATTAAGAGAAAATAAAATATTGTAATTATCTAAATTATAAAGCTAGTTTATATAACATTTTTGCTGTTTGGAATTTATAGAATTAACACATTTGATATTGTCAAATCATCTTATTAGTAAACATCAGTATTTCAAGATATTCACATCCTAAAAATCAAAAATTGTGAATGTTGTCATTTGAGACAAAAACAAATTTACAAATTTTGTAATACTCACCTTATGATGCATAAGTCATTCTTGTTTATTACCATAAATCTCAAAAAAATAGGAGAACGGGATATGAGTCAGAAATGATGGAATGAGCAGGATATTGGCTGGAGTAATTTGGCGTTAGGTAGGCCAGGTTATTCTGTCTGAGAACCTTCTAGAATCTGGAAAATAAAAGGAAACAGATCTTCCTTCGAGCTTTTAAAAGCAATGTAATCATTAGATGTTGAAAGAAAAGAAAACATACTATTTTCTACAAATAAACTGAAGCATTGAGAACTTATAAGATTGCATTAATTTATTTCAAATTCAATACTTATCATGAAACTTTATTCATAGTCAAAATAGTGCCAGTATAGCAGATACATCCCTTAATATTTAAGTCAGAGTAGGAGAGATGGGGGATAGGAGGAGAAAATGAGAACCCTATTCGATTAATTGAAGACTATATGGAAAGTACCAAATCCAGAATGAGAACAAGATGGTAAGCTTGAAAGGATTAAGTGTAGATACTGTCGATTTAAAAAGTATTTAAAAAAAAAATGAGACCACAGGAGAATAGCAGATGCGGATGAGGGGAGTATATTTGTAAGGAGAAAGTGGTATGCAGCAATTTAATTCTTTTCTCCTTGCGCTTCGTACAGTGTACAATCAAGAAAGCTAACTGAACATTTACTTAATTAGGATGCATCATTACTTTTAGTGTCTGGTGAACTCTAAAGGCCTTTCACCTCTTTAGGAAAGTAAAGAGAAGCTGAACTATTTGATTGCTAATTCTCTTGGTTTCTCTAAGTCTTGCTTATACTTTCTTTTTTATTCTGAAGAAAATCTTGCAGGAGGATTGCAAACAACTCTTCTTATTTGTCATTCAGTTTGGGCACTGTGGAGGAATTATGAATATATAAACAAAAATATTGTTAAAAGACTATATAAAATTCATTCCAAAATTATGGGAAAAGACTAAGTCTAAAAGTCTATTTGATAAATATTTACAGATAATTTATTCAATATCATTTACGAATAGTATCTAAAAAGAAAACAAGATTTTAAGTGTTTCAAGTCTATAAAAATAAGTTACAATGTTATAGTTCTAGATGGAGAATAAGGTAAGCACATAGATAAATATGAGTATTTTTGCTCCACTCTATTTTACCTACTTCTTTAATCATCATTTTTTAATAAAAGAAAACTAATGTATTGATGTCATCTGGAGGCTATATGGTAGAATACAAGCAGAAACTAAGTAGAGTACAAATATTAACATACCAATCCATAGACAATTACAGAATATAATAACCTTAGAATCAAATATCACGGCTTCCATAGCATTTGAATTTCTTTACCCAAAGCTTTAAACCGAGCTTAAATTTTGTTAGCCTTTAATAAGAAATAATTGAAATAAAATGGAATTTTATTTCATATTGTGAATTCTATAGTTAAGAACTAAAAATAAATTAAAGTTTGGTTTTTTCCCCACTTTTTTTTTCCCTTACATAGAGTTCAGATAAGTTCCTAGAATGGCTTTGGTGTTCTGATTTGCAAGGTTTTGGTGATCCAGTAAGGCTTCCTCTCATGGCTCACCATGTACCAAGTCTAAATCTTTCAGTTGCAGGAGGCAAGTGTGGACTAAAACCAACTTGAAGCATCTGTTAGGAAATTTGATGGACATTCAGAATCTAGTAAGCAAATTTCACAGGACCACACACAGCTACAAAAGAAATTTGGACGTTAAAGTTGTTGCTTCTCTCTAGAAAGATGAAGGCAACAAAAAGAAAAGAACATGCTACATTGATTTCATCATACAAAAGTATTTTCCTAAATAATTAAAACATCAAATTGTATATTCAATGAAGAGTGAGGAAATTCTAAGAGTCTTCTGTGAATAAGTCAGATAGGAAGTTTAAAAAGTGAGTCCAGTAGGAAAGGTAATCAAGGGAAACTAGACCATATTAGAATTGAAAGTGTACTTTACAGATATTTAGTACTTAGTTAATACTTCTTAAAGAAATGAATAGCTATATTCCATAATTATGCTCACAAAATAACTCTGTGTTATTCACCTGAACATACACATGCTAACACACCACAAATGTACACACAAAGTTAATCTAGATGCTGGCACTATATATTTTACACAAACATTGTCAAAGTAGATGTCCAACTTAAAGCAAAAAGAATAGTCTATACAAGTATGCAAAGCAGCATATATAAACATCTAGATGATCTTGGGTTTGGAAAAATTATGTTATAACAGCTAATAAATTATTCATGAAAAAATGGTAAGTTGAGCATCATTGTACTCTAAGGTCAAAGTTAGTCATTTCACTGATATAACTTCTTTTTATTCTTATAATAAAAATGACAGTGAATAGTGGCATTCACTGTCATTTTATCTCTTCACAAGCAAAACATCTTACAGATAACTGGGGGATATGCATGCATGAATCAAAAACTACAGGCTTTGCATGTGCTGAGTAAGTATGATCTTACCACCTATATTTCCAGCCTGAAAATGTCTTCATTCTGATTTTTGTTATTTTGGTAATTGCATCATCTTATGACCTATTAAAGATTTGTGCTTTTAAAAATATAAACATACAAAAATAACTGAAATATGTTTTTTCTTCTCTCATTGTTGACTGACACTCGAATATAGAGGTAGCAGGTTTTATGCGACTGTAAAGTGAAGTATTTTAGGATTCCTTTTATTTCCTACATTTCATACATTGGTGAAAGAGGAGGGCAGACACTAGTTAGCAAGCTATGTATGTAATCAAACCAATGATAAAAAGATTCTTTCATTGCAAAAGGGACTTAAGGTAAGTACAGGCTTGAAGAAAATTTTTCCAAAGGACATATGTTGTAATTAACTGGTATGAAAATATACAGGTATCATATAAAACTTAGCAATCATGAAGAAAATCAAGTGAAAATTTGAAGAAAAACATCTGTATCACCAGACGGCCTTGAACTCACAGAGATTCGCCTGCCTTGCCTCCTGAGTGCTGGGAATAAAGGTGTGTGACATCACTGCCCAGCCAGAAACACAAATTTCTTTCTTTTTAATTTATTTTTTATTGGAAAAAAAATTTCCTCCTCCTCCCAGCCTCCCACTTCCCTCCCTCTCGTCCCACCCCTCTCCCCCTCCCCCCACTCTTCTCCTCCTCCCTCTCCAGTCCAAAGAACAGTCAGGGTTCCCTGCCCTGTGGAAAGTCCAAGGTCCTCCCACCTCTGTCCATGTCTAGGAAGGCGAACATCCAAACTGGCTAGGCTCCCACAAAGCCAGAACATGAAGTAGGATCAAAACCCAGTGTCATTGTCCTTGGCTTCTCATCAGCCCTCATTATTCGCCATGTTCAGAGAGTCCGGTTTTACCCCATGCTCTTTCAGTCACAGTCCAGCTGGCCTTGGTGAGCTCCCAATAGATCAGCCCCATTGTCTCAGTGGGTGGGTGCGCCCCTTGTGGTCCTGACTTCCTTGCTCATCTTCTCCCTCCTTCCGCTCCTCATTGGGACCTTGGGAGCTCAGTCCAGTGCTCCAGTGTGGGTCTCTGTCTCTATCTCCATCCATCGCCAGATGAAGGTTCTATGGTGATATGGAAGATATTCATCAGTATGGCTCTAGGATAGGGTCATTTCAGGTTCCCTATCCTCAGCTGCCCCAGGAACTAACTGGGGACATCGTGCTGGGCACCTGGGAGCCACTCTAGGTTCAAGTCTCTTGCCAACCCTAAGGTGGCTCCCTTATCTAAGATATGTGCTTCCCTGCTCCCCTATCCAACCTTCCTTTATCCCAATCATCCCGTTTCCCCAAGATAACCCATCCTCCCCTTCTCACATTTCTCTCCCCATCTCCCCTTACCCCCATCCCACCCCACCCCCAAGATCCCAATTTTTTGCCCGGGAATTTTGTCTACTTCCCATAGCCAGGAGGATAACAAATTTCAATTTAAAAACAACTAATTTTTGGCTGTAAGGTGAAATTACAGCTTATAATAAAGTGGCTAAATTTGAAAGTGCTTTCCAGTTCTGTTGATGCTGCTCCCAAAGGAACCATAGCCACTCTGAGCAAATAATGTCCCTGAGTGATGATAGTATTTTCATGTAACGTAATCATTGCTAATGAAGTATCTACATCAGTATAAATGGCAGTAAGAAATAATATATCACATGAATGTTGACAGGCTAGATTTTATTCAACTATAATATCATATTTTTGAGTTTTTAATACATGAGTACTGTATTTGTATTCTTTCCAACTTATACTTTATTTCATCTTCTCACATTTACTACAGTCTCCATCCCTCTCAAATTTATAATTTCTTCTTTCTTTCTTCCATAAACACACATGCACACACAAATATGTTTAGCACTGACAACCTGATATTAGATAATCTATCAGGGAATGAGGGAAAGACTGATTCTTCCCCTCTTGGTAACCATAAATTGTCTGAAGTTCTTTTTATAGGAGTGATGCTTTATGGGAAGCTTCCCATCCATGAAGGAATGTCAGTTAATCTTGTCATTAGGCAGGTATTGTTCGGGTGACCATATTGTTAAGACTTCATGGGCTCACCTTCCTGACAAATATAGAGACACTATCTAACCACAAGTTTCCTGGTCCTCCTTCATTTACAATCTTCCTACCCAGTCTTTCACAATGTTTTCTGAGCCTTAGGTATGGGGGTTGTAATGTAGAGGCACTCACAATTTGGAGCAGGGGCTGGGTACCCCATGTTATATATCCTATGCATTTTAACAAGTTGTGGATTTCTCTGATGATGTTCTCTGTTTGCTGTGAAAGGAAACTTCTCTGGAGAAGAGTTTGAGCTATGCTTTCTGTGTATATAAGGATAGGAATTTAGAGCAGTGTTGGGATACACTGATTTAGAATGGGGCCATTATTGGGTATCCTTTATGTTCTGTGGCCAATCCAGCCAGGAGCAGCTCTGCATCACTGAAGTAACCTCTGTCTCCTACAGAAAGAAGTTTTTTGGATGAACAGTGAGAGCTACATTGATTTGCATGGAAAGGGGAATATTCATTCACTATGTTTGAAATTGCAAATGAATGAAAATACTATGGAAATGAATATGGGCAAATTTCCAGGAGCTAAAAGTAGATATCTGTGACCCACTATATCATCCCTGTTCATATGCTTTAAGGGTTCAACCTTCAAATCAATACATACTTAGTTATGTTCATTGCCTCTCTGTTCACAATTCATAGAAATTGGTTACAACCAAAATGTTCTTGAGTTAATGAATAGATAATGAAATTTTCAGGTGTATGACTAGAACTGGAAAGTATATTGAATGAGATAACCTCGACCCAGAAAGAAAACCAGCTTATGTTTTCTCCTATTTCTTTTTTTTTAAATGGTAGGTATCTTTATGAAGAAAATCAGATATGTACAATTTAAAGTTTGTGATGATTGCTCTATTATGACATTGTAACGTAGAAGAACTAGAGTAACAAGGAAAGATCAATAGGAAATGCAGAAATGACTATGGTCTTTAGTTGCTGGTTGCCACCTTTTTACATGGGTTGGTTGGTGCATGGAGACTGCACATCACTGAAGAGTAGACATAGCCTTTTGAAGCAGCTGGACCATAATGGGATAAACTGGTGCAAATTCTTTGCCTTCTCTGCTTCTCACTGATTGAACATAAGCTTCCAGGGCTCCCCTGAGAAGGAGGAGCCTGTCCTTTTCAGATGGATGATCGTCCAGCCACTGGGAGAAGCATGCATGGGACCACTCTGCCCTCCTAAACTTTTAGATGGTAGAATCCAGATATCAGTAAAGTAAAATTGATTGGGAGTCTCTAGAGAGGAAGATAGATAACAGGTGAAGACTGAAAACAGGGAGAGGGGCTTTATCTGTAGAGGTAGTCAGAAGGGAAATGCAGAAGGAAGGAAAAACAAAAGGGATGAAGAACACTATAGATGATTGAAAAGCCATAAAGAAACATAGTTTTTTTTTAGTTAAACTACATGTGTGTGACTGTGTTCCTGTATGTATGTATGTATGTATGTACGTATGTGTATATATATATATATATATATATATATATATATATATATGAAATTATGACGAGGTAAAAATTCTATCCCCAAGAGCCAGAGACTTCCTAACAAAAATCTCTACAGCCAAGTTTGAAGAAACTTCTGTTTGAGGTGGTGTTTAAAAGGGTTCAAGAGACCCCTCCAAAACCAGTATAGGCTATTGCTATTGTCCTTGGGCCCATTCCAGAACTTGAAAGTAAACTCTCTATTCTGAGGACACTGCACACTTTGGAGACATGACATGGTGGAATCCATCTGCAATTTCCCAGGAAGCCTCCTCAGAGAGGAGTATCAGAAGGTGCTATGTAAGCTGACACAGAAGAAGTCTGTAGCCCCGAGCTTGATGCTAACCTAGGAAGAAAAAGTAGTACTTGAAGACTGTCGAGGAGTGAAGACAAAGAGCTTGTGGTGGCTCTACCTTCATCTGTCTGTTCTCTTTTGGCTGATTCTCATTAGTTTGGTTTTTAGGATAGCACTAATTTCTGTCCATTTTTACCAGACTATTTTTTTCTGTGATTTTATGGTATTTGAGTTATTTCTTTTGCACATTTTGTAAAGATAATAAAAGTTTTCATACCGTCCAATGGAAGAAAGAAAGGAAAAGAAAAGAACTCAGCCTTATGTTGTTAAAAATGCAAATTAAGAGGCCACTGAACCACAACAAGTTCATTCATTACAACAGCTAAATTAAAATAAAACAAAAGAAAATTGTAAGAGGTGCATTTTTTTTTCTTGCTGGTTGGTACCCAAAATGACAGACATTTTGAACAATAGTTTTCAGAGTCTCATGAAATTCAGTTTTTTTTATCTTTCAGTTAAACAATCACATCTTTTGCCGTATTTCTCAGTAGCTTAAATGCATGCACACAAACTACCTGTAGCATTTTTTCACTTGTCACAATTTGGCAACACATAAGGTATCCTTCGAAAAAGTGAATACAGAAGCAAGTCATCTTAGTTTAATATTATATAATTCAGTGTGTAAAGAACTAGCCATCAAATTAAATATTAAATGGAGAAATCTTAACTGAATATCATTTAATGATATAGAAACATACTATGTGATTACAAACATGATATTTTGGAATGTACAAAAATATAAGGATACAAATCTGTCAATGATTTATTGGTGCTTGAATTTTGATAGTGACAGTGGGAGAGAATATTATAATTGGTAGGCTTTGAGGGATGCCTAATTCTATCCAAATTTGGCTAATTAATGATCTTTATTGTCTTTGATGAATTAACAATACTTAATCTAACACTACTTATTAAAATATAATTCATGTTACTACTGAACAGTATCTCCATTCCCATAGCAGAAATTCTTCTCAGGTCCATTTCTTTAGCTTATTTATGATTAGATAAATTTCTTGATATTTTGTTTTCTGTCTGGTATCATTTCCTTCTACTAACCTCTAAATGTATATCTTCACACTCGTTCTTTCATGACCTCCCAGAGCCCATACTCTCTTCTATTAGACAAATATTACTAAGTAGTGTAACAGCCTTTATATTGAAATGAATCAGAATTCAGCACTGTTCCCTAGTTCTTTTTTGACTTATCCAACTCCATTTTCCCATTGTTCAACTAACAAATATATACACTTGATGTCATCATTAAAAGATTTCTTAAGGACTCTGTGATGTCTCTCTTTTTATACCTTACCCCAAACTGGAAGGTATTTATCAACAGATTATTGAAAGTTCCTTGCACAACTGGATGATATTGCTGATTCATACTAACTTATAAATGTGGAAAGAGGTTTGAGTCAAAATGATTTTTCTTTCCTTTTCTTGAAATTCTTTGGAGTTGTCCTTCAATTTGCACAGCAAGTATTCATTTCAAAAAGTGCATGATGATTGTCCAATCTAATTATATACTTTATTCAACTCTAATTGAGTTTTAAAGATTACAATTGAACTACTGTAACTATTCATGCTTTTATTCACACTGTTGTACATTGTCATATAATACAGATAATTAAACACTTGAAATTACTAATAAGAAGACATATTTCCTTAGTATGCATTGTAAAAGGAAATGAGCTTACACTTTTAAAGTAAGAAAATTAATTTTCTCAAATATTATAAACACAAAAATTAGATTTTTAATCTATTGTATGTAATTCTGTTATAGATATTTTGTTTTTTCATCATCACCCTCATTTCAAGTATGACATAAAACATTTATCATAAATATTTTTATGAAGGCAACACTGAATGTCTCATAGCTTTCATTGCTAAATAAAGCAATATAAAAATTAATATTTTCCATAGTCCATTATATTTTGCCTATATGCAATAGATTGAAAAATCCTCAAATGCAAAGAAAACCAGCCCACAAGTTACAAGACCAGAGAACTTAGACAACAATGAGGACACTAAGAGAGATATAATAGATCTAATCTACATGAGAAGTAGAAAAAGACATGCTCTCCTGAGTAAATTGGGAGCATGGGCATCTTAGAAGAGGGTCAAAAAAAGGGGAGAGTCAGGGAGAGGGGCAGAGAAAAATGTAGAGCTCAGTAAAAGTCAATAAATAAAATTAAAAAATTCTCAAATGAAACAAGAAGATGTAATAGTAATAAGGCATTTAATCATATAGCAAATTTTAAATAAAATATTTTATTAATTCATAACTTTTAAAGTATTTCATTGATTTATTATAGGTTTTTTTCTTTCCAGTGTGTATGTACATCTGTGCACCATATATAAAAGAGTCGTAAACCTAGTATTAGAGTCACAGACAATTGTGAACGACAATGTAGGGGCTAGGAACAGAATCCAGGTCCTCTGTAAGAGCAGCCAGTGATCTTAACCACTGAGCCATCTCTTTAGCTCTCACTAGTCTAAAGAAATTATACTAAATTCTCCCCATCTCCCGTTACCCCCCTCCCACCCCACCCTTAAGATCCCGATTTTTTGCCTGGCAATCTTGTCTACTTCCCCTACCCAGGAGGATAGCTATATGTTTTTCTT
>NC_022013.1:36779918-36783496 GCF_000317375.1 Microtus ochrogaster | reverse complement strand
GGGGGGGAGGTTGGGAGGGGGGGAGAGTGGGAGGAGTGGGAGGCTGGGAGGAGGCGGAAAATTTTTTTTCTTTCTTAATAAAAAAAAAAGAAATTATACTAAATTCATATTTACTTAAGTAATTTGTAGAATCTGGAAAACTCATATTTGTTCATCTAGTCTTTCTGTGTAATAATTCTTTTGTATACTGTAAATATTTTTGCTGTCTGAACAATAGTTGTACAGGATAAAGTTAGGTGGGGGAATCAATCTGAGAATGATGGGATAAAGAATAGGGGAAACATAGGAAGTCACCAGCCAGATACAGAATGAGTGTCTTACTAATGGAATAGAGAGGAAAGCCATGAGACTCAGGACAGCACATAGATTGATAGAAATGGATGGAATTGTAAGAGCTAACTAGTGATAAGTCTGAACTATTGGTCAAGTATTTGTAATAAATATTAAATCTTTTGCAAGTTATTTTGGAGATAGCAGTCAGTACAGGAAATCTCTGACTACAAAGTCTAATACACAGTTAATTATTGCATATGAGTTGATAATAGATTTTATCATCACTATTTTATTGATTGATTCTAAGAAAAATTAAGTGACAGTCAAAGAGCAATGTACATTCAGTTGATATGCATACATTAGCAGGAGCATAATATTATAACGTGTTTATAATGCCTAAGTTAGATAGTGAGTGTTAGAAAGTCTATATGCATATTTAATAATGATTATTTTTTAAAATAAGTAAACTCTTCCTAAATGTCATTAAAAATGTCTGGTTAGTAAATAATTGACCTATAGATAATTGTGACCATGATGCATTGCTTCAATTAGATTAAGAAAAACAGGCCCTCAATTTGATAATTTCCTGTCTTCTACTCCTCCTGGGTGAGTTTTCTTCCTTTTGTTCTAGAGCTTTTAGGTGTGCTGCTAAGTCACGAATGCAAGCATTTTTAGTTTTCTTTATGTGGGTACTTAGGGCTATGAACTTTCTTCTTAGCACTGTTTTCATAGTGTACCATAGGTTTGGATATGTTATGTACTCACTCATAAGTGGATACTAGCTATAAACAAAGGATATTGAGCCTATAGTTCATGATCCTAGAGAAACTAAGTAATAAGGTGAACCCAAATAGAAGCAAATAGACCCACCTAGTAATTGGAAATAGACAAGATCTCCTGACAAAATTGGAAGCATGGGGGCTGGGGGAGAAGGAAGGGTAGAAAGGAAAGAGGAGGGGAGAAGGGAAGGGTTGAAAAGAACTAGATTGAATGGGATAGTCAAGATGGAGGAAGGACAGATAAGAGAGCAAAGAAGGAAATAACGAATGAGGGAGCTATTATGAGGTTAGCAAGAAACCTGGCTCTAGAAAAATTCCCAAGAATACACAAGGATGAGCCCAGCTAAGACCCTAAGCAAGAGAGGAGAGGTTGCACAAATTGGCCTTGCCCTGTAGTCAGACTGATGATTATCTTAAATATCTCCACAGAACATTCATCAAACATCAGATGGAAACAGAGTCAGAGACCCACATCTGAACACTGGACTGAGCTTCCGAGGTCCAGCTGAAGAGTGGAAGGAATGAGAATATGATTAAAGAGGTCATACTATGAAGAGTTCATCCACTGAAACATTTTACCTGATCTAATGGAAGCTCATCAAGTCCAGCTGGACTGGGAAGAAGCAAGCATAGGACCAAACTACTCCCCCTAAATGTGGTTGACAGTTGCATGGCTGGGGCAGACTGAGTGGCCACTGGCAGTGGCACAGGGATTTGTCTCTACTGCATGTACTGGCTTTTTGGGATCCTATTCTCTTTGGACGTATACCTTGCTCAGCCTAGATGTAGAACGGAGGGCCTTGGACTTTCCACAAAGCAAAGTGCCTTACTTTCTCTTAGGATTAAATGGGGTTGGGGTGGGAGAGTGTGTGGAGGGAATGGGAGGAGAGGAGGGAGTAGGAATTTGGATTGATATTATTTTAAAGAAAAAAATCTAATAAATAGTGATAATAAAATCTTAAACAAAGAAAAAGCAGGATGCATTTACCTGTGTTACAAGCATTTTTTACACCTTCTTTAATATAGGTCATTATTTATTCTGTGAATTCAAGAGGAAGAATTCCAGCATTGTCATGGTTCTGTTTGTCATATAGTGTAGCTGAGGATCTTTGGTCTCCTCTGTTATTTAATAAAGGTTTGAGTAGAGCTTTGTCTTTTTACATCATAAAGCAGCTGACAGAATGAAATCCGGTCAAGATACATAATATAGAAGTGTGGTAGTGTGATAGGGATGCCATTGCATATTACCACAACTGGGGGGCTGCTTAAATTACAGAAATTCCAAGCCTGAAATATACATAATGTCAAGCTGACCAGTTACTGGTGAGACTTTTCTCCTGAGCTTGCTTCTGTCCTCTCCTTCTGAGTCCCCGTGTGACGATCAGAAACTCTGACATCTTTTTTGTTTTGTCATTATCATCAGGCTTCTTTTCTATCTTCTCCTCCACATTCCCTATATCCTCTACTTATTTTATATGAAGGATTAGTTTTATTGAATGGATCTTTGCACTTGTGAGCATAATAAGCTTTTAAAATCCTGTTTTTCTAATATGGATATGGTAGAGAGGCAGAATTTCAACATGAGACAAATGAGACATTCAGCACAGTGCTTATAGATCTTCCAACGAACAACAGTTTACCTGAGTAGCTGGTCTTACTTAAGGTTCTAGTCTTTAGTCTTTACATCATCAGTCTTCACTATCTCCTTCTTTGGAAAGTAAATAGTGTTTTAATAGAGTATAAACTAGAGAGAACCCGGGGGAAAAAAAACTGTGTTTTTAATCAAACTCTTTTTAAAAAAATTATACACAACATTACAGAATCAGAAAAGAGAGTGCTCAGCTCATTAAGTTAATCAACAAATTCTATAAAGCAATTCGAAAGAATTTCAACTCTCTTCTTATCTGAGACAATTTCTGACATATAGAAAATAAATACATTAACTTCTAAGCAGTATTGTATTATTCATTTTGTCCTTTGTCTTTCCTTCCTTAAAGATGTTTTAAAATCTTTCATATAGTTAGTATAATATCTATAAGATAATTTGTTGAAATATTAGTTATTTGTTTGAAATCCATTTCCATGGGTGAAGAATGCTCCTTGGAAAACACTGATTTCAACACAGAAAAGCCATAGATTTGATTGATTTCAGCACAACATATGTTTTAGATGGGTAATCAGATGCACACACCTAGTGATTTAAACTCTTAACTAGATATACAAATCACCACACACAGTAAGGGATACATTTTTGAGTTTTCAGGAGACACAGCAACAGCATCTAATTTTCAGTTCTGGTTGCAGTAGTAGCCAAAGCAAATGTAGCATCAACACCAGGCAGAAGCAATATCAGATGTCCTCTGGTACATGGGAGTCAGATTTGCAGTGAACAGAGCAGCAGGGTATCAATATTTTTGCCACACTGAATTCCCTAATGTAATGGTTTTTTTTTTGTTTTTTTTTTTTGTTTTTTTTTTTTATTGAGAAAAGGAAAAAAAAAACAAGTTTCCACCTCCTCCCAGCCTC
>NC_022013.1:36779271-36779513 GCF_000317375.1 Microtus ochrogaster | reverse complement strand
CTTTATCCTCAGCTGTCCAGGGAACTAACTGGGGACCTCGGCTTGGGCTCCTGGGAGCCACTCTAGGTTCAAGGCTCCTGCCAACCCTAAGGTGGCTCCCTTATCTAAGAATTGTGCTTCCGTGCTCACTTATCCAACCTTCCTATATCCCAATCCTCCTTTTTTCCCCAAGTTCCCCCCATCCTCCCCTTCTGCCTTATCTCTTCCCATCTCCCCTTACCCCCCTCCCACCCCACCCCCAA
>NC_022013.1:36769529-36778370 GCF_000317375.1 Microtus ochrogaster | reverse complement strand
GGGATCAACCTACCCCTGGACCCAGCAATACCACTCCTGGGAATATACCCAAGAGATGCCCTATCAAACGACAAGAGCATTTGTTCGACTATGTAATGTTTGTTTTAATTTCTACGTCTTTTCACAATCACATTTTTTTAAAAAAATGAGTCTAGTTTCAAGCCATATTAAAGAATCCTTGAAAAAAAAAGAATTCTTGAGCTAATAAGACTTCTCCAATAAACTCACACTTATGTTTGATGAGCCATATTTGTTTCTATTGCCTACTTGTAGAGCTTATTAACTAATAACTAAAAAAAGCATAATAATGTCCTAAAGTTACATTATGAGCTTTGGATTAATGTGAGAATTGCCCATGTACTGTGTCCACTTAGGATAATATCATAAAGATCTCCACATTAGTAAACTCAAAACTGAACTCACCATTTTTTCTAGCATTAATTACATTTGAGTGTCCCCATTAGAATAATCATTGTTATCCACATAACTGTGTGAATCAATGTTGTATCACTTTTTATTCTCTTTAAAAGCTACAAGATGCATCCATGCAAGAGACAACTCAGTTGTGATCTCTTCTTCTAGACTGTAATGCAATATACTTCACCTAAGCCATCATGTCTCTCATTACAGTATTGTACACATTGCTTTCCTGCATATTAACCAAATTTTCTACAACCCAAACACAGTTATAGCTTCAAAAGTTACATAATCCAATCACTGTTTTATCAGGATTCTTTAGTTTCAGTGTTCCAAGGATGAATTGAAAAAAAAAAATCTGTCTCCAACTTCAGCTTGCACAAAACTCTTCTTGTTCCCATCACTCAAGACAATACTTTAGTTCTTTTTTATTTGTCAGGCTTCCATCTACTTCATGTTTTAGATATAGGTTATTTTTTTTCCTGCCAGAATGAACTACCAATGCAGCTGCATCTATTTGATTTCTAGACAGCTTTTACACACAGATCCGGCTCCCTTCTGTGGTGGGTAATTTACATCTTCAACTAAGCATAATTTCTGCTACACTCTGTATAGCCACACCAGCCATGTTGTACTTAGCAATCAGTCACCAACTTCTTAATGCAAAAGAAAATAAATTAGGTTTTCAAGTCAATTTTAATTAGGTTGAGATAGCTGCCCTTTGATGTCTATGCTCTAATAGGTGTGATCAATGTGCCACAGAGTAAGATGTAATTACATATGCATGTGTACAAAATAAATAAAAAATAAAGAATGCTCTCTAACTCTCTATAAATATTGAGGTAAAGGCACAAGGATAGCATTAGTGTTTTGTAGATTCTAAGTAAACCTAATATCAGAAAATTCATAATATTCTTTTAATAATATAATAAAACTTATTTCGAAATGAGTTAGATATAGAATCTTACACTGTCTTTATCACAAAGAAAATAATATTAAATGCTCAAGTACACAAAACTCTAGGCCTCTTCATGTTGAGATTTACAGATAAAGGAGATAAAATGGGTATGTGAGAAACACTTTGACCAATACACATTCAGGGAGCTCAAAGAACACGGTACTGCTCCAAGAGGCAGGATTCTCACCATAGGAGTATATGATCTGTGGCTTCATGAGAGGTTGTGTGACACTCTTGTGGGGAAATTTATACAAACAACTACTCATTCCAGGTTGGCAACCAAGAGAAAAGCTTAAGTAACAGTTCAACCCAAGTCAAACATGGTGAACCAGTTGCTTATTGGAGTTATTTATGGAAATATAAGGAAGGTTATTACTTATGGAAGCTTTGCTGACTCAAAGACAGCTGCTTACTGAAAGTAGAAGCCATCATGATTGTTCACTCCCGAGAATGTCTGCCTGATTTGCTGGCATATCCATAGGTTGGAGAGTCTCCTTTCTTGCTAGATCATTACCAACGAAGGAGTTATAGGAAAGGGGATTGTGAATCTGATAAATTTTATGGACTTTTGAGACATGTGAGCTGTTTGTTTCCCAAGTTTTAATGAACCTTTCTTAGAACTTCCTGAGCTTTAGCTAGCTTTCTTCCTGCATGGTATGTCTCAATTTGAAGAGCAGGACTGAAAACAGGGATGAAGTGTCCCTTCTGAAGATGATGGAGTCAATATACAGCAATAGAACAGAGTAACTGAGATTTGACCCACCATAGCAGTCCTTTTGTATTTGAGAAAATAAAAGCCTTTGACTGGTGAAATTAGAAGCCCAGGTGTCTTGTTCTATAGAAGTACTGAATGCCAAAACACGAGGTTGCATCTGCTTTTTCTAGAGTCCCTGGGACAACTTTGTATTTGAGAGGTCAGAACATATCAGATCAATAATTGGCAAGTTAGCAAGACTCTTTCACTGATACAATTAAATGATAAGGCTTGAAATAACTCTAGTTACTGTAATTACTTGTTACTTGTAATTCCTCTTAAATATTTTTATTGTTATTAATGGATATGATATAGCAATGCCCATTTTTATTAGGCTCTTTGTATTTCTCTACTATACTGAAACTTACCTTTACCCAAATAAAGTCCTACAGATATAGACATTAATATCCTTTCATTTTTCTGTTGTTCTAGTATATATGTATGTATGTATGTATCCATCTATCTATCTATCTATCATCTATCTATCTATCTATCTATCTATCTATCTATCTATCATCTATCTAGTTTAAATTTAATAACATTTGAAAGAGAAATAGCAGCTGTCATATTTTTTTAAGGTGGGGTGAGGAATTGATAGAGAAGGGAAAGAGGCTTATGTGAGGAAGAGAAGAGAGGAAGGAGAAAGGGAAAGACCTACAGGGATTCAGCCTCAATTCTGTTTCCTCCTTTGCTCTCCTGAAGTGAATCAATTATCTTGAAATTTTCATCTGAAGTGTTTAAATAACCTAAGTCTTTGGACTGCAGTTTATAGATTTTTTTTCCTACTCTCCTCAGCGGAAGACATTAAGGAATATTTCTTGGATCTTTGCTGTTTCTGTTCCAGCAGATATAAAAGGAAGCAATGCCCCTTCAGTACGGCTATAGTGAAGAACAGGAATTGCATACTTAATGCTTCAGCAACAAATGCATGTTGCTTGTGTGTAACCTAGGACTAGCAATGTTCCCTTTAGAATTACATATTATAGTTTGAGAAGACTTAAAATCCTCCTGAGATTTTATTATTCATAACAACTCATATTTTCATTTTGCCAGGTTAATGTGTATCTTTCAATAGAAACTTTCACCAATGTCTTGGATGGGACTTCTGTGTTCTGTTTTATGCTACTCAATTTCACTGTTTTCAAAGCCTGAGGGCATGAGGTGAGGGCCCAACACATGCTATGTTAGCATTATTACTAAGGCCGGGCGGTGGTGGCGCACGCCTGTAATCCCAACACTCGGGAGGCAGAGGCAGGCGGATCTCTGTGAGTTCGAGGCCAGCCTGGTCTACCAAAGGAGTTCCAGGACAGGCTCCAAAGCTACAGAGAAACCCTGTCTCGAAAAAACAACAACAACAACAAAAAAAAGCATTATTACTAAGATCCACACCTTAGACATATTATTTATTTTGATTCTCT
This sequence comes from Microtus ochrogaster, assembly GCF_000317375.1. NCBI lineage: Eukaryota > Metazoa > Chordata > Mammalia > Rodentia > Cricetidae > Microtus > Microtus ochrogaster. The sequence continues at coordinate 36,774,823 of NC_022013.1, read as the reverse complement.
GTCCAGTAACTTGATTTTCAACATGCCTGATTTTATGCCTTGTTAGTTTTTAATGCTGTTGTGCAAAGAGATTCTCAAGGCTGAAACGACCACCATTATAAAAGTTATCAGGTTTAATTATGATTTAACATAATTTAACAGCCTCAACAGTTAAAATTTACACTACATATGCAATCTTCCCTATCTTAGTGGAAAATATTATGAAGCTTTAAGTATAATGTATAATACAAAGTAACAATAGATTGAAATTGTCCTTTTTTTATTCCAAAGATATTTTTAACTGTGAGCTTAATCAATAACAAACACATAGACTCTTACCTATTTGGGGAGTTATATACCCAAAACTTATTTTAGTGCCCTGAACAAAGCACAACACAGAATAAATACTTGCTGAATTACTGTTCTGTGTGCCTGGGATTTGATTATTTTTCTAAATCTCTTTCTAATGGCTCAGAGATCTGAAAATATGTTGTTTGTTGTTATGATTGCATTTGTTTTGGGTATATAGTAGCAGTATTGTTTCTATCTGAAGCTATATCATCAGAAACAAGAACTATCATTGAATGCACATTTACTAATCACATCTGAACATTCTTTGCACTATTAAAATATGATCATTTAAGCATACATTTTAGTGAAGGAAATATATATGATTACACATGAACTTCACACACACACGCACACACACACTACACAATCATCACCAACAGCACACACATACAGAACATTTCCTATTACCAACAAAAAGTCATTTGTCACTTGTTAATATCTCTGGTAGCCCATCATAGACCCAGACAATTACTGATCTTCTTTTTTTAGTTGATATAAATTAAATCACTTTTGCTAACTTCTCCATATAAGTAGAAAAAAAAACATTTTAGGTTTTTTTTCAATATAATAGTTTTGAGATTTGTCAACATCATGAAATTCACTAGTTTTACATACATGGATTTGAGACAAAAGATTTTTTCATTTGTTGATTACTAATTAAGCTATTTCTGCTTTTCTTCTCATATATTCAAAGCTGTCAAGAATAATAGATTTCATGTCTTGGGTTGTATAAATTTTTATATTTGTTTATTTATGCTTCTAGAAATTAAATGATGATTTTTTCCAAAGGTCAGCTTTGAGCTTTGAGAATGAGAAAATGAAGATGAGGAAAGTTTCTGAAAGACCAAAGGTGTTTTCGTGAGTTGTTGCAATCCTTACAAGGGCTGGGCAAACATATTCCAAAGCAATCCAGGCTTTGTAATTTTGAGAATGGTAAATGTATCATTGTTTCTATGATAGTCCATAGCTTTTAAAATACTAAATTATATTTATATAATTATTTGCATAAATCTATTTTCTCTAAGAATTTTAACTTAAGCCTTTGTATTTTTATTTATAATGCATTTTCATTAAAGTGTATGCTTACTTTCAATTAAAGCATAGTAGCTGCACACATCTGTGTGCTGTAGCAATTCACTATAATGTTTGATTATCAGAAGAGACTAAGGAATCTCACACATCAAATGATTTCTTTTCATAGGGAACATTAACAATCAATTTTCTGCCTATTATTATATAGGCATTCATAGGTATTTATAATTATCATGCTATACAACAGAACAGTCAAAAATGTTGCTTCATTACTCCTGTCAATTATTCTGTCTTTCCTATGCTCTCTTCTCCACACTCTCCCAGGTTCTGGAAATGAGTACTCCAGTTTGTGCTTCTTTGACACCAGTATTTTGACTTCACATGTGAGAGCTATGACAATATCTTTCTTTGTGTCTGACAAGCTTCTCTTAATATAATGTCATCCAATGTCATTTGTGGTATTTCATACAATAAAATGCAATTCTTTTTTCTTTATAACTTTTTTCATTTAAAAGTATTTTTATTAATAAACCTTGTTCTTTGATATTTTCATGCCTATGTACATGGCATTATCATATCTACCTTTATGACCTCTTAACAATCTCAACTCCATGCCATACCCTACATATCAACTTTCCTTTTAGTTTTGTGATCCACTGATTGTAGCTAAGGCCATCTGTGCGTCTATAGGTTTTCAACTATTGACTGGATCCCATTGGGTTCACGTTTGACACAAGACTTCCAGGAATGACAAGCAAAGATCTTCAGTCACCAGAATCTGTCAGTAGAAAGTAGTTCAATAGGGAGTAGAGCCCCATTAGCCTCTCCTAGTAGTGCTGATTTTAAAGGTGTTCACCTTACTCCACATCCTCTCCAGCATAGGCTATCTTTGGTGTTTTTGATTTTAGTTATTCTGACAGGTGTAAGATAGTATCACAAAGTTGTTTTGATTTGCATTTTCCTGATAGTTAAGGAAGTTGAACATGTCATTAAGTATCTTTTGGCCATTTGAAATTCTTCTGTTGAGAATTCTCTGTTCAGTACAGAACCCAATTATTTAATTGGGTTATTTAGAATTTTAATGTCTACTTTCTTAAGTTCTTTATATATTTTGGAGATCAGACCTTTGTCTGATGTGGGGTTGGTGAAGATCTTCTCTCAAAATACAAAAGCATTGTTCAACTATGTTTATAGCAGCATTATTTGTAATAAGCAGAACCTGAAAACAACCTAGATGCCCCTCAATGGAAGAATGGATAAAGAAAGTATGGCATATCTACACATTAGAATACTACTCAGTGGTTAAAAAAAAAGACATCTTGAATTTTGCATGCAAATGGATGGAAATAGAAAACACTATCCTGAGTGAGATAACCCGGACCCAAAAATACGAATATTCAATGTAATCACTCATTAGTGGATTTTAGTCATAAACAAAGGACATTTAGCCTATAGTTCATAATCCTAGAAAAGCTAAGTAATAAGGTAAACCCAAAGAAAAGCATATATATATCTCCTCCTGGAAATTGGAAGCAACAAGATCACCATGCAAAAGTTGGGAGCATGGGAGTGGGGGTAGGGTAGGAGGAGGGGAGAGGGAGAGAGAGAAGGAAGAAGGGGAGGATTGGGGAGAGCTAGGGGAGTGGGATGGTTGAGATGGAGGAAAAACGGATATGGGAACAGGGAAGAAGATATCTTAATTAAGGGAGCCATTTTGGGGTTGGCAAGAGGCTTGGCTATAGAGGGGATCCCAGGTGTGCACGGGGATGTCTCCAGTTAGGACCCTGGGCAGTGGAAGAGAGGGTGTCTGAACTTGCCTTGTCCTGTAGTCAGACTGATGACTATCTTTAATATCACCATAGAACCTTCGTCAGGTGACTGATGGAGATAGAGACAGAGACCCACATTGGAGCACTGTACTAAGCTTCCAAGGTCCAGTTGAAGAGCAGAAGGAGGGCGAATATGAGCACGGAAGTCAGGACCAAGAGGTGTTGGTTCACCCACTGAGAGTGTGCCTGATCTAACAGGAGCTCACCAACGCCAGCCAAACTGGGACTGAAAGAACATAGGATAGAACTGGACACTCTGAATGTGGCTGGCAATTGGGGCAGACTGAGAAGCCAATGATAATGGCCCTGGGATTTGTCTCTATTGCATGTACTGGCTTTTTGGGATCCTAGTCTATTTCGGTGCATACCTTCCTAAGCCTGGATGGAGCTCGGAGGGCCTTGGACTTCCCACTGTGCAGGATACCCTGCCCTCCCATAGGATGGAGGGAGAGGAGGGGAGGGTGAATGGAAGAGCAGGAAGGAAATGGGAGGAGGGAAGTGGAAATTTTGAATAGTATTATTTATAAAGCAATAAAAAATAAATTTAAAAAAGATGAAAAAAACACAAAAAGCAAAAAAGAAAGTAAATTAATATACATCGGTTAATTTAAGTTAAAAAGCAGGTTAGAAATAAGCCTAACTCGCCGGACGATGGTGGCGCACGCCTTTAATCCCAGCACTCGGCAGGCAGAGGCACGCGGATCTCTGTGAGTTCGAGACCAGCCTGGTCTACAGAGCTAGTTCCAGGACAGGCTCCAAAGCCACAGAGAAACCCTGTCTTGAAAAACCAAAAAAAAAAAAAAAAAAAAAAAAAAAAACCAAAAAAAACCCTTCAAAAAAAAAAAAAAAAAAAAAAAAAAAAAAAAAAAAAAAGAAGCCTAACTCATCAGCCAAAGGTTTCAAAATTAAGAAGTGTCTGTGGTTAGTGGGGAGGTGGGAGGTAGGACAGAAAAATCTGCTTAAATTCTCCTTTAATTTTCTTTCTTGTTCTCTGATTTCTACAGGTGTCCAAGGTTAAATACACAAAACTAAAATTATAAGATAGGATCCACATATTGGAGAGAAAAAGCTATGTTAACTCAGTATCTAGTTAACTGACTTGGTATAAATTTTTTCCATTTCCTTCAATTTACCTGAAAATTGTGTTGTGTAGTGGTTTTACACATTAGTGAATATTATTCTGATATTTGTATATACATACATATTGTAAATGAATGAATACGGTGTCAGGGACCGGCCAGGATGAAAATACTTCTTACCAGGGTAGGGGCAAGGGAATTGAAGAAATATAAGTAAAGAATATGAAGACACATAAAAATACTAAGACAGAAAACATAAAAAGGATGGGGAGGGCATTGTAGTAACAGAAATCCTGAAATTCACCTGCTTTTATCTTTCCACAGCTTTTTTACCCTATGTAAAACGTGGGGGTGGGGAGACCATAACTAAAGACTTTATTAACATGATACAAAGGATAACTCACACAGTCAACTCTGAGACATCAAATCATTAGCATTTTGTTGTCTAGGTAGCTAAGGTGCTCTAAGTCACTTATGTTGAAGACTGCCCTTCCCTAGGTGACTTCATAGTTACAATAGAAGGAGCAGAAACACATTTGCATATCCTGACCACCCCTCAGGATGGCATTGAATTATCTTAATTTCAAAAGAGCCAGACAACTACCTCTCCAGTTAGGAGGTACAATTATGATTGTCAGTCTCCAAACTCTCTATCAGACAAAGAGTTAATGGGCCTGAAATTTCGGTCTCCACCATATAGTAAATGTCCATCCAATCTTTCTCTTTCCTCTTCAATCTTCTACTTTATTCTCTACTATTTAATCATATGTCTTATATTTATAAGTTCCAGTTGTGCATGAAATTTATCTTCCTTAATGAGTCCCTTTTCTTCTCTGCCTTAATTAGTTTGCTTAAAATACATTTCTTTGTTTTTTGTTTTTTTTGTTTGTTTGTTTGTTTGTTTTGTTTTGTTTTGTTTTTCGAGACAGGGTTTCTCTGTCGCTTTTGGAGCCTGTCCTGGAACTAGCTCTTGTAGACCAGGCTGGTCTCGAACTCACAGAGATCCACCTGCCTCTGCCTCCCG
>NC_022013.1:36734547-36769322 GCF_000317375.1 Microtus ochrogaster | reverse complement strand
ATTATATAAAATATGTTGTGTCTAATTTAATTTAAATGGATTTTAATGCATTAACTTTGTATCCTGTGACCTTACCAAATTGAGTATAATTTTCATATAGTTTTACAAAGTTATGATCATTTTCTATATACTCATGCCATCTTTGATTGAGTTTTACTTCCTGCTTTTATTTGCATTTCTTTTTATTCTTCCTATCTGGTTGTAATAGTATCTATGTTATAATGCAATGCTTTTATCAATCATATTTGACTTATCAGTCTTAGTGCAAAATATTATTTGCTGTCAGTTCAAGATGTTTTATAGTCATAGTCACCAAAATAAAAAAAAAGTTCTGTTGTTAGAGATGAGAATATTTTATATGATGCTGAATTGGACCAAATGTTTTTCTGCCTCTACACATATATTCAAACATGTATCTCCTGCTCATTTGTGCTATTCTGACTTTACAATGAGATCCTTGAACATCACACTGTACAAATATCTGGTTTGTGCTGTTCTGACTTTACAATGAGATCCTTGAACATCACACTGTACAAATATCTGGCTACTGACCCAGACTCCTACTCTCCTATGTTCTCTTGACAAGTTGATACCATTGATTGGTTTTTAAATATTGAACAACTTCTACATCTATCTCTAGAAAAATCATGAGGGAATATCATCATTTTCTTGCATTGACAAAATTGGTTTGCTATAACGTATGTACTCTTTTATGTATACTTTTTAGCAAAATGTTGGCTTGTAATTTTATTAAGAGAAGAATAATGCCATCTTAGTACCAACTGTCTATTTCTTGTTCTTTATGAGCACTACCTTTGAAAATGTTCTGAATATCATATACTGTGTATCACTGATTTTTCTTTTTGTTCTTGTAAGGGCCTCATAATAACACTATATACATTCTCTGAGTTCTTTTATAATAGATTTTCTAATGACATTCATCTATTTTTACATTTGTTTTCTTTTTTCTATTCTTGACTATTTGATAGTTTATGTATTGTTCAGATTTATGAACTTTCCAGATTTCATATGGAAGAGAAATCTAAGAAGCAGGGCTTTAGGTTCAAAGTCATCTTTTGCCACACAGTACTGTTGAATGAAGCTAGTAGTCATCACAAAACTAACTCTCTGTCACGAAAATAAAACTGAACAAAAAGTAAGCAAAAGAAAAGAAGGTGAAAAAGGTTGCATTTGGTTACTGAAAGCCTTGAGCTGTAAATTAGGGTTTGTTTTCATTTTCTTATGTTATCTGGAGGTATTATCTTGTACCTTTTTGTAACAACAGACTTTGTTGTCACTGCATTCACATTGGTTTTTATCATTTGCTTCAGAACATGGTAAACTCATCTGCTGAATCTTCATTATAATACCTTTTCTCCTTAGCCACCATAGCCTTTTTTTTTCTTTTACTATTTGTTTCATGAAATATATTCTGATTCTTGTGCAGGTAACAAAATGTGACTTACTGATTGCCAACCTCATCGTTTGCTGTCAGTCTTGATTCTGCTCAATTTAACAGTGGACTTGCACACAGTCAATCACAATGTTCTTGTCACTTTACTTCACAGGGTATCAGCACTTTCTCATCTTGCATCTTATTGTTCCAATCACCTTCTTTCGCCTTCGCGGCTAAGACACATCCTAAGATTCCCAATATGTCATTTAGAGCATACAATTAACAACCAGGGTTGGTTGAAGAACTGTGGGATCTCTTTTCTCTCTGTTATTCTTCCTGAATTTACAGTCTGTGTAGGACTTTAAAGTAATGGATGCACACAGAGCCTTCTATAAAGTAACAGTGCATCACTTACCATTACCAAGCCTTTTCATAAATATCCCATGTTCTGAACTTTGTCTTTCTGTTTACAAGACCGACAGCAGCCTTTAGTGAAGTGTATTTCTCATACTTTGAATCCAAGAGAAAATATTATATTTTACCTTTAATCAGAAATACTTTATAATAAAAAGAAGGTATTGGATAATATTATATACTAATACATATAGTTTGTATAAGATAAAGTTTTACATTGCTATTAATGCAGGCAATGGTTTTAAAAGGAAAAAAATGGTATTGACTAATATGAATAGTTTGTAGCCTGCATAAAATAAGGTAATATCTTGATTTTGACATTGGAAACACAAAAGATAGTTTTAAAGTAAACATTGCCAAGTATTATTTAAGAGATTAAAATGAATATGTATAGTCTCTATAAAACAAAGAAATGCATTCTTATACATAGTAGGTATGCTGTAAAACCGTGTCAAGAGAGCCCCAGAGTATATAAGAAAAAGAAATAGAACCTGTTAAAATTACAGTATTTTCAAAATGACGCTCTAGGTAAAATATAATATACAATATAGAATAATAACACTGTATAATCAGAAGTTCAGTTTATTTGTGAAGTTATTTACAATTTGTTTGAGAGCTCATGTGTGTTTCAGTATTTCAATGGTAACAATAGATATCATTTTGTACTTGATCAGTTAAATAACTAAAAGCCCTATGACTTTCTTTTACCATGGCTGCAATGCTTTAGAGAATGCAACAAGACACACTGATATGTTATTATTCATATTTACTAACTTATCTATTCAATATACTATCCTAATTCATCTAATTTTCTGACTTACTCTATACAAGTGAGTTTTGAATAATTTTTACATAAATACATGTGATATTTACTTTGGAAATGCAGTATTTATGAAGAAGAATGAGTATATCCAACTGACAATTCAGATTTGAAAAAAAAAAAATAACTCCTCATTACCAGTGTGTGAAGTGCTACAAACATCAAAACCTCTGTGTGTGCCTTCGAGAGTTGCATAATAAGCATAATAACTAAGATACATACTGAATCTTTCTTCCACTGTGTTTAGTTTATTACTGGGGAATTTAATTGAACCAAAATGTTAAGTTATTCTCCCACTCCACAACAATGAAATTTGTGTTGTACTGCAATGTTGAATACAAGATGACGAGTGATGGAGATAAAAGCTTAAGCAGCTGGAGGCAGAGGCAGGAAAGAGCTGCTGGAAAAAGTCTGAATATCTGCAAACCAGATGCTGGTAAACTCAGAGAAACTAAGGGATTTAGAGAAGCAGAGGAAAAGCAAGTGCACCTGAGATTCACGAATCACAAGAAGTTAATCTTCTCTGGGATGTGGAATATTGTTGTACGCTATGGGGAACAAAGCTAAATAAAACAAACATTTTGGAAACAGTAAGCCAGAATTTTATGTGGAAGCTTTTGTCTGAGGCCAGCAATAACTTTATTTTAGAGGCACACTCTGGGTAACAAACTCATTACAGAAAGCTTGCTGTATCAGAAACAATCAATTAAACACACTCCTTTATGATAAGACACTTTATAGATATTAATAAAGTGCCAATTTTATCATAAAATAATTATAGAAAATTGTATAAAAGAAGCCTCTAAAAATCCCATTACATAACACTGACAATTTCTAAACCCTTACCTACATGAATTAAATTGTCTTAAACTTATCAAGATAATGAATGTACTGAAAACTTCTCTCAGAAAGGACAGACTACATAATTCAGTCCAGCATCTCTGATGAGAACAATGAGAATCAATCTATGAAAAGTAATACTAATCTGTTTTAAAACGTCAAGGAGGTAGTTAGACTGTAATGTCTACAAGGAGAGTGTTCAGGGAAAAAATCACATAGAGATGAACTTACTGTTAACATCTCCTTTTCTATAATATTCAATGTTCTTTAAGAATGGAACAGAGACTCCAGAGTCTGCTACACATTGAGAGATGGGGGACAGTAGAAGCAGAAGGAGAAAAGGTGAAGAGGGAAGAGAGAAAGAAAAAAGGAAGAAACAACATGAAAGAAATATCAAAAGAGAAATGGATATGTGAGAAAGAGAATATGCTATCAGTGAAAACTTTTCCTAAACCAATAGAGTTTCTAACTGTATTTTAAGTACTCTAACATTATACCCACAGATAACTGTATATCTCACTCTTCACCAGAGAAGTTTCCTTTTGCAATAGACAGAGGCTACTGCAGAGGCTATATGCAACTCTGTTCAAAATATAAAGAATGAGTGAGTAGGAAGTACACAGTCCCCACCGCAAATAGTGCATCTGCAAGAAAACCACAAAAAAGGGATCATTGCGGAAAATAAAGTAGAATGATTGTAAGAGCCAAATGACTAAGCAACATGCTAATAGAGTTTTCTAGACAAGACTGAGATACTGTACCATGAAATCTCACCAAGTTCTTGCTTAAACAAGACCTGAGTGATGACAACAAAAGTGAATATCCTAACATAGATATGAAAATTTTAGAAGTTCTTCACTAGATTAATAGCTTCAGTAAGTCAATGGTGGCAGAGAAAAGAAGCGGCAGTCTTCTCAAAAAAGGAACTCCCTGATGGGTTACACAACCCCCCCCCAAAACAATCATAAATAAACACAGAAGGTGTTGGAGGCATGATAAGGGGTGTGCATGATGCAAATATGGTACTCAAGTATGAAATGCCACCAAAATAAAAATTCAAATTAATTAATAAAGAATCCCCTGAACAAGAAATACAAGATTTCCCACAACATATAACAAACATAGAAATATTCACTTATTTGAAAATATCGTCAAGACCAGGAGTTGTCTTATATTACACTTGCAAATTTCCAGCAAATACAAGCATGAAATCAAGAGAAGAAATTTCTAGGAACACAAACACACTCATTAGGAAACTGAAACAAATATTGATTGTGAGAATAATGAATATCATATTTATTTGGAATGTATAGAAAAAAAGCAAGAACATATCAATTTTAGGAGAAAACAGCTATCACATTCTAAGACATTTGTGTAGGAAATAAGAAATAAATCATCAATTAGCAACTATCAATTATAAGTTTCTGTAGCTTTTCATAAGATGAATCTGTAAGAAAGGAAAAATTGAGTTATACAATGATTTAAATATACTCTTACTTATTTTATCCCATTGGAAAATAGTCATGATGTTTTTATTGATGAGCTGATAACAGCAACAAATGTATATTTAATCATGTAAAGATGGAATGAGAAAACATATGTAGAAATAAATATTTAGGAAGAAAAAAGTGGTCAATGTTGTTAAGTTTATTATTTACTAGTTGTATTGAATACTCTGTCTTAAAGAGAGAACTTTCTTATTTTCCTTTTATGTTAGTTGCTCACAACAACTTAGGCTATGGCAATTTTGGTGACAGTTGATTTTGTTTTTAAAATAATGTTTTATTTTATTAAAATGTTTCGTGAGATATTTATGTTGTGATGTCTTTTGGCACATCATCCTCATTATAAGTTTATGTGCACCAATATGGATTCTTGAGATCAAACACTGGACATTCAGATGGCTGCAAGTAACTTTACTTCCTAAGCCATCTTATCAGATCCCCTGAAATTTCTAGAAGTCATATTTTTTTGATAACAATGAAATTGTTCTAATTTACTAGAAACTTCAAGATTCTGTCATCACAGCCCTAACTGAAACAATAGCTATCTTCATAAAAATAATAAGATGGTTGAACTTTTCCTCATCTTCTTATCATCAGCTTCTTACCCTTATTTTCTAGAAAATGAGCAACCGAGATGACATTTCTTTTACTGCCAAATTGGGAATAGTTTATTCAATACCATTTAAGAAAGAAGAATAAACAAAAGTGCTATCTTGTTCACTCAAATTCAAAAAGTGTGGATTATTTAAAAAATGGTAAAGCTTAAAGAAAGAATAAAAGGAGAGGAAGCAAAAATGAGAGGAGTATAAAAAATGACAAAATATAAAGGACTGATAATCTTGACAATGTATTGGTGTTAACAATAATATTTATGTCACTCATATCTAAGTTTGAAAATTATGATAAAGAATGATGGAAAAACAGTGATGGTAATGTTAAGAACAGATGTAAAGAAATTTAAATAATATTTAAAATAAATGTTTAAATAAATATGATTTTAGTATTCAATCATTTTAATTATTCACTTCTATTGGCTGTATTCCAGTGTTTTTTCATAGATTAATTAATTTCTATGAAATATTATGAAGATTGACATCATTTTCTCAATTTAATTTAAAAAACTTCTAAAACATGATAATCCTTAATTAGGCAAGGTGACAGAGACAACAATTATACAAATTAATCCCTATAGTGACATTGTAACTCTAGATAAAATGTGATATTTAGTTTTCTGTTGCTGTGTAAACTATCAAAAGTAAACAGTTTTAAAGAAGGGAAATGTTGACTGGGGCTCATAAATGCAGAACGTGAGTCCATGGTCTTTTGACTTCATTGTTTCAAGCACTGGTGGCTAAGTACTATACCTTAGTAGGTAATGTATGCTGAAAATACTTGTCCATTCCTTGTAGCAAAAAGAAAAAAGAAAACAGGAAAATGGGGGGGGGGGGATTAGTCAGTCAGTCAAAGGCCTGATACTGGCATCAAGAACATGTCTCCGATGATTTAATTGCCTAAATCTCACTTTCTACAGTTTATAAAAACTTAAAACAGCATCACAGACTTGCAGTTAAGAGAAATTAAGAATATAGTCTACAATATTCTATCTGTCACAAAGGATGGTTACCTAGTGATGAGAAGAACCTACTGTGTAAGAGAATGTTGAAGTCTCCAAGGTAACCCACCTACTACAGACAAGATTGGATGGCCTCGAATAAGGAAAATAACTCTTCTAGTCAGCTTGGAATTTTTTGAGGTAATTATATTGTATTTTAAAAAGATAATTATGGATATAATATATGTAAAGGCTATATATAAAGTTAATAAATGCCAGTATTGTTTATTTTATAAATCAATCTATAATAAACTGAAATTATAACAATTTATTGTATATTGACCAAAATTGGAGAACCTTTCATGAATTGCATGCTCTTATGTTTATTATAATAATGATTTTAATGTGAAACATATCTCCTAAGCATAATGATCAGCAGTATTCCTTATGTTACTCTTAATAAGTAAGTATGGCATTTCCTTTTGTTTGAGTTGAGAGTAGAAGATGCAAATTAAGTAATATAAATTCATGGAAACGACAATTCCATTGGGTCTGCATAATTTGAATTATTTACATGAAACAAAACTACTATAATACATTACTACACATAGGAACATACAGTGAAACATTTAATATACATGTGGATATAAATTTGTGTGGTAACAATGAACCACAATTGCCAAGGCTTGGAGAAAATATTTAAATTTTTTTTTGCAGCGAATACTAATTTCCTTTCTGACTAATACTGAGACTAGCCTTTACCTACATTCTGATTCCTTATTTTGTCTGTATACATTTCATTTCTGATTTTGTCTCAAGAAAACACTTAGAATTTCTTTTACATCACCATGTGATAACACAATCTTAACAGCTGTCTTGAGTCCTTTAAATAATCCCACATTTTATATATGGTTTTATGTCACATCAATAAATATGCTTACAGTGAGGTTTTTCACTTGTAATTTCCTTTATAACACACTTATATATGGAGCAGTGGCGCTAATTTTATTTGCATCTTCTGCACTTTATACGCTGGTTAGTGCTTGCTGCAAACTACTGTAAACTCAGAGAATGGAATATCATCCGGGGTTGTCTCTATCTGATTGGCCTGAGAGCATATCTGTGGGAGAGATTTATGATACTGATATAGGAAGGGTCCAGCTCACTCTGGGCAGTGGCATCCTTGGTGGATGGGCCTCAGCTGTACAAGAGAAGTAGTTAAACCTAGTATAGGAAGCAAGTCAGTTATTGGCATTCCTCCATGATCTCCAATTCAAGTTATTGTTTTGAGTAGTAACTTCCTTCCATGAGGCACTGTAACCTGTAAGAATAAATAAATCGTTACCTACCCAAGTTGCTTTTTGTTATGTTTTTTTTTCTCAAAATAAAAAATAAACTGTAATACTTACATCTTATTTACTTTGCATGTGTATATCACAAAGAATGTAATGGCTGATGTAACATGTTATGAATATTTTACCAAGAATTTAAATTCTAAAATTCCCTCTCTAGGTTTTTAACATTATTTTACTAATTTTGTGAAAATTTCATGCCATCTGTTTTTAACATATTAGTCTCCCTCCCTCAACACTTGCATAATTGCACTCTCCATCCTCCCATCCCTACCCATCCAGCATTGAGTTTTCCTTTTGTCCTTCCACAAAGGCCAATATGTGTAGACTTTGATGACTAGAAGTGAGCAGAATTTGATCTGGTGTCTTTAATAATATGTTCTCTCATCTAAGTTCATTTATAATAGTGGACACGTGGTGTATGGTGCATGCTGCATGACAATCAGAAAGAGTTTAGCTATTTTTTAGGTCAAATCAACAATGAAGACAAGCAATAAAGGTTGGAATTAGGTAGAGAAAAATAAAGAAAAAATGTCTTGAGAACTGCTTCATTTGAAGATTCCACAGAGTAAGATTCTATGGTAATCGGTTCTTTGAGTTACCTACATAAGTGTTATATGACAAAGAGCTATGAACCCCTAGAAAACTCAGCAAAAAGAACCAGAAAGTCTTTAGGACAAAATGTGTGCACAAAAAAATATAATCATACAACATTCCAAAGTGAATAAGGGTATCTTAATAGGTTCCATTCCTAGATTTAAAAACTACATGCAATTAATACTTGCTGTGAGAGATTCATCCTCATTAGCTATGCAATTCAAAGGGGTTGTCCCTGAACACATAGCCATATACAGAAAAGTAAGCAACACTATAGGACTCAGCAGAATACAAATGCACACACACACACACACACACACACACACACACACACACACATTATTGCAGAAGAAGAGGTCATGAATTCATGAATTTGAGGAGTTGGAGCAACGGGAGTTGCAGGAGGCTTAGAGTTGAATGTTAACAATATAAATAGAGTACTCATATATAAAATTCCCCAAAATACAATAAAAAACCTGTAAAAAATACATTTCCATATACATTGAAGACATAAGAAAATCTTTTCTTTAAGCAAGTTTAAACTTAGTGATTATGTCTCATTGCCTGTGTTCATATTCGAAGTCTAAATTCAATCCATTCACCAGTGCTAAGCGCTAATCTCTCAATAGGTCTGATTAGAGAGTGTGTGAATTCCTAAATCCATATAGTCTTCTTTCCCTCCTTAAATCTTAGCAATGGCTTCTGTTCACTGCTGCAGTGAATGGTAATGTTTAGTTTATATTATGCTTAGAAAGCATGTGCCTTGTACTACTTGAAGTATGGGAATAGAACCAGAGTCTTTTGCAAGTTTTAGAATCTTTAAGTAAAAAAGAAAAGAAAAAAAAATAGTTCTGAGTCTGATTTTAGACAAGTTCCTAACACATGTATAAATTCTATTATTCAATACAATATTTGAAGCTCAATTTTAAATGGAATTCTTGAGACAATATTTTGGTTGCAAGTGGCTATTAAATTTATCAAAAATAATATTGATACCATTTTAGATCAATTTCTGAGCATTAATAACTAGCTAGTGTGGCTCTAGGTAAACTCTTTTCTGGCCATCTACTTTATGGGCTTTGTGACAAGTAACTTTGGGGAAGTTGCAAGATTACAAAGAATCCCTTGCAAGCTTTATGTTGTTCCTTTTGTTCGTACTGTCAGAGCAGTGCATTGCTGCCTTCTGGGCTTGACATCTATGTTTCTAGGCTGGTACAGATTTATACCACTATTCAAGAGAACAGACATTGCCAGGGTGCTTAACTGATGAGGGTGTGTGGAGACTATCTGAAGTGGCTTCCTGGAAATAGACTTTCTGCAAATACCTGCAAGACCAAGCTTCTCTGAACTTTGGCCACACATGCACAACAGCAGGGATGCTTTTCTTCAGTTTTTTTTTTTTAAGTCAGAAACAACAATAAAACAAGGATTTGTTTCCTCTTTTCTTTGCAATACAGAAAATGTTTCAATAAGACAATCAGATCACAAGCTATGTTTAGATTAGAGGTCAAAGATGAATTTCAAAAACTGCAGTTAGTCTGCTTAAATTAAATGCTTTTTGTCTTTTCTTTTTCTAAAATTTACATGACTACCTAAGTATCATTTAAAAATGGCCCGGCAATTTTGGTCGTGTATAGTTTGCCATTTACAGAAATAATGATATTTTGAAGCAATGTATAAAAAAAAGAGGTAGTAGAAATTGTAAGCTATATGCTAAGGTAGCCACACATGCTGTTTCTAAGTGGCTACTTTTCCACTATTCTGGGAAAAATCATCAAAATAACACAATTTTATTTCCTTTTCTCATAGATCTTCTGGCTATTTTGAAACTTAAGAAGTTGGAGAGTAAATAAGTGTATTGAGACTGTCAAAGCAGTACTTTTGTGCCTAGTAGGAGCTTAAAATACACACTAATGCACATTTGGTAATAGCACATCATTTAGGCTATAAGAGAATATTGGAAGAAGTGAGTTTAGATTAATCTAAGCAGGATTTTATTAGATTAAAATGGAGCCCTCCACCTGTATTTTAAAGAAAAGAAATAAAGATGAGTTCAACTGTGTGTCCTGTAATACGTTAACCAAGGGCATACTCAAAAGCAAAGATCTAAGGAAGTGGAGCAAATACCTCTTAATATTATTTTAGTGCTGGCAAAAAGATTCAGGGAACAAGGGAATTTGCCACCATGCAGAAGGACCTGAGTTCGATCCTTGAAAACAAAGAACTGACTCTTGCAAATTTTCCTCTAACTTTCACATGTCATGGCACTGTATGTGGATATGAACATAAACACACAGCTCCATACAAGGACACACACATACACACACGTAAATAAGAGTGAAAAAATGAATCATTTCAATAAGCTATGAAACTCTGTTTTTGTTCTTCAGCAATACAGGTCCAAAGAAAGTGGAAAGCCAAAGGATCTGCTTATGTATTACTGGAATTTCATAACTTCATTAAGCCCTTGTCTTCTACTGCTCTTTGTTATCACATATGAATCATGAATTGGTGATTATATATAGACATATATTTGCTGTTTGAAATATGAATAACTTTAATATAAATCCTTAGATTATAATGTTTATTTAGAAAGATAAGTGTTACGGTGTTTGGCAAGGCTGTATCATATTCTTTATCCTAATTTCTGGTATTATGATAGTTTATAAGCAATATTAGATGTGAGTAAGTCTGAAATTCTTTTCATTTTATCAAGTTTTCATCTATAACTGTATTGTCAAATCAAATAGGGTTTGCCACCACCACAAAATTCTTGAACATTTTATGAAAATTTTCTTTTATAATATTTTGAAGAATTTTTAAGTATAGTAATTGAAAGTCAGTAGCAAACAAAGATATCCAGAAAAAGAAGCAAGTATTTTATTGCATTTAGACTTATTTATGTGTACATCTGATTCTTTTGGAGGCATAGTGACAGAGGAATCTTATTTCCAGCTACCTGATTTTCCTAAACTTTCAGCTATGCCAGAAGAACTCTCCACCCACTTCTATTTTGATGCATGCAACTCTTTTGAATACCATATTGCTCTTCCAATGACTAATGAAACTATAAGGCATATTTGTGGGAGGAGGAATATACATTTCTCACTTGTGTTTTAATTATATGCTGGCTAATAGTACTTACTTAAATCAAACTGCTATGACATTTTAACTTATCCTAGTAGAAATGGGAAAAAAATAAAATAAAATAAAAAATAACAATTGATAACAAATGTTGTAGAAGACCCATGGAAACGAGAATTTATTTATTAGTATTTTCATTTTTTAACTTTTTTTTTAATTAAACATTTCTGAGCCAGGCGGTGGTGGCACACGCCTTTAATCCCAACACTCGGGAGGCAGAGGCAGGAGGATCTCTGTGAGTTCGAGGCCAGACTGGTCTACAAGAGCTAGTTCCAGGACAGGAACCAAAAGCTATGAAGAAATCCTTTCTCGAAAAAAAGTAAATTTCTGCCTCCTCTCCACCTCCCTTTTCCCTCCCCCTCCCCCCACTCCCCAAGCTCCACTACCCTCCCCCTCCCTCTCCAGTCCAAAGAACAGTCAGGGTTCCCTGCCCTGTGGGCAGTCCAAGGTCCTCCCCTCTCCATCCAGGTCTAGGAAGGTGAGCATCCAAACCGGCTAGGCTTCCACAAAGACAGTACGTGCAGCAGGGTCAAAACTCAGTGCCATTGTCCTTGGCTTCTCATCAGCCCTCATTGTCCACCCTAATCAGTGAGTCCGGTTTTATCCCATGCATTTTCAGTCCCAGTCCAGCTGGCCTTGGTGATCTCCTAATATATCAGCCCCACCTTCTCAGTGGGTGGGTGCTCCCCTTGCGGTCTTGACTTACTTGCTCATGTTCTCCGTCCTTCTGCTCCTCATTTGGACCTTGGGAGCTCAGTCCATTGCTCCAATAAGGGTCTCTGTCTCTATCTCCATCCATCGCCAGATGAAGGTTCTATGGTGATATGCAAGATATTCGTTAGTATGGCTATAGGATCGGGCCATTTTAGGACCTAGTTGGGTACATCTCTCTGAACCCCTGAGAACCCCTCTAGAGTCAAGGCTCTTGCCAACCCTAAAATGGCTCCCTTAATTAAGATTTATATTTCCCTACTCCCTTATCCATCCTTCCATTATCCCAACCATCCCATTTTTATTTTACATTCCATCCACAGTTGCCCCCACTCCTCTTCCCACCACCCCTCTGCCCCCTGCCCCCATCCTATCCCTTATCTACACTTCCCAATGAGTAAAGACTCAACAAAGTCTGGCAAATTAAGTAGGGGCTGTAGTAAGCCCTTCCCCTCTACATTAAAGCTGAGCATGACATCTCATTATAGAGAATCAGCTCTAATAAGCTAGCTTATGAACCAGGCATACATAGTACGTGGTCCTACTTCCATGTGCCTCACAGACAGGTAAAGATTCAACAGGTGAATTGCCCCACATATGGAGGGCCTAGTTGGGTCACACGGTACTCCACCGATATCAGTCTAGAGATCCTGAGTTTTCATGAACTTGGTTCAGCTTTCTCTGTAGAAATTAACATCATGATCTTGACATCCCTTGTTCATATAGTCCCTCCTCTGTATCTTCGATTTGATTTCTGGAGCTTCGGCAGGGTGCCTGGTTGGGGATCCCAACATCTGGTTCAGTGAGTTTCTGGATAAGTGCTCTATGCGTGTGAAAGCAAAAAAAGAGAGAGATCTTGATAGAGAGACACAATATGGTATAAGGGAGAAACCTGCTGCTAAGGAAATTCCCAAGAATCTACAAGGATGACCCTAGCTAAGGCTCCTACCAATAGTGGATAGGTAGACTAAACTGGCCTTCCGTAGCATTCAGATTGGTGAAGTAAAACTTATATTTACTGTTGGTGATAATGCAAACCTCTGTAATGACTATAAAAAACACTGTAGAGCCATCAGGGTTCCCTGACCTGTGGGAAGTCCAAGGACCGCCCACCTCCATCCAGGTTTAGTGAGTTGAGCATCCAAACTGCCCAGGCCCCCCCAAAGCCAGCACGTGTAGTAGGATCAAAAACCCATTGCCATTGTTCTTGAGTTCTCAGTAGTCCTCATTGTCCGCTATGTTCGATGGCTCTTCAAGCTGATGAGGGAGAGGGACTTAATCAGGGGAGGGGGAGGGAAATGGGAGGTGGTGGCGGGGAGGAGGCAGAAATCCTCAATAAATAAATAAATTAAAAAAAATAAAAATAAAAACCCTCAAAAAGAAAACACTGTAGAAAAGATCCCAAAAGTCTAAAATTGAAAATGTAACAACTACACACACACACACACACACACACAAATGGAGGATGGAGAAAGAGTGGTGATGTCCCTTAGAGTTCTCAGCTCTGTTGTTCTAATGTCACTATGAAGCAAAGAACACATAGTGATAAAATAAGAAATAAGGATCTGTTTCCATGACAATAGAAAAATCTACCTATTGGTTTTTTTTGCTATCTCCATGCTTCTCAAGCTCTTATTGATTAGCTATGGAGGTTCACAAAACTGTAAATTATGTATAAAGTTTAAAAATTAGTGTCTTTGCCCATATTGAATTTAAAAATGAGCTACCCAGTAAAGGTTAATTGCGTAGAAACAGAACCAGCTGCCTTATTCGTCATGTTGGAAGATTTGATTTGCACCAATTTCAAAAATTTTATTAATTTTATAGGCTTACCTACCTACATTTGTTGGCACATTTTATTGGTTAAAATTCATTAGAATAGGCTACTGATTGAAGTGTTGAATTATCTTAGTCTTTACATTATGGATAATAAAGATAAGTTGATGAGATTTAGAATCATTATAGAGGCAAGTTATTAGACATGTTTTTTAATAGTTTTATAAATTAGGTTAACTGAGATGGGAAGACCCAGACCCATACTAAAGTGAACTGCAGTATTTCAAGGGTTGGATCATCAAATGGAGCTGGTTGAAGACCAGTACTCATCTAACCCTGTTTCTTGACTGTGCACCTAGTGTGACTAGCTCCCTAGGATACTGTGTCCTTGAGTTTGCCATGAACACAAACTATGTATGCAAATTGTCCTGATTGCATTGTTCTTCATTAGGTATATTTTCTGATGAGAATCATAGGCTTACAATTTTTGTGCTGCAACACATGGAAAACCCAACTAGAAATCCAGGATTCAGTCACTCCCTTACTCAAAATAAATAAATAAATAAATAAATAAATAAATAAATAAATAAATAAATAAATATAATGAGAAAACTTTGAGTTTTTAAATATTGATACAAAAATAACCCTTCAATCTTTTTAAACAAAATCTTGGGCCAAAAGTGTAAGAAAAAATAATCACATAGGAATATAGCGTCCACTTCTGTAATATAGACTGCTAATTTTAGAACTCCTCCTCAGAGCTGAGTCCAATTCTCCGATGTGGGTCTTTGTCTCTATCTCCATCTGTGGCCAGATGAAGGTTCTATGGTGATACTCAAGACAGTCATCAGTCTGATTATGGGACAAGGCCAGTTCAGACACCATCTCTTCTGCTGCCCATGGTCCTAGCTGGGGACATCCCTATGGACATCTGGGACCTCCTCTAGAATCCAGCCTCTTTGGACATCTCTTGGGCATATTCCCAAGAGTGGTATTGCTGGATCCTGAGGTAGGTTGATTACCAGTTTTCTGAGAAACAGCCACACAGATTTCCAAAGTGGTTGTATAAGTCTGCATTCCCACCAGCAATGGATGAGTCTTCCCCTTAGTCCACATCCTCTCCAGCATAGGTTATCATTGGTGTTTTTGATTTTAGCCATTCTGACAGGTGTAAGATGGTAAGCAGAAAGACGGAAAATATGAACAAGAAAGTCAGGACCACAAGGGGATGATCCACCCACTGAGACAGTGTGCCTGTACTAATGTGAGCTCACCAAAGCCAGCTGGAATGGGAATGAATGAGCATGAGACCAAACTGAACCCTCTGAATGTGGCAGACAATTGGGGCAGACTGAGAAGACAATGATAATAGCACTTGGATTTGTCTCTTCTGCATGTACTGGCTTTTTGGGATCCTAGTCTATTCAGATGCACACCTTCCTAGGCCTGGATGGAGCGGGGAGGACTTCCCACAGAGCAGGGTACCCTGCCCTCTCTGAAAACTGGAGGGGGAAGGGAGGGAGGTGAGTGGGGGAGTGGAAGGGAAGCAGGCCGTGAGGAGGAAGTGGAAAATTTGATTCCTAGTATTAATAAAGTAATTTAAAAAAGACAAAAGAGGTAAATTTTAAAACATTATTATAGAGTATAACTAGATTTATAAAAACATTACAAACATCTTCTAAATTTGTAATTTTAAAGAATTTTTTTATATTCATCCCATTATGCATCAAAATATTTTTAGTTGTGCATGCTAGTCAGTTTTTTAAGTATATTAATTTAGAATCAATATCCATAAAACTTTCTACCAGAAAAAATATAAATTCTACTAGTTTCCATTAATTGACAGTGCATGACTAGATTTTAGTAAAAGATACTGTCAGTTAAAATTTTGCTATGTCTCTCAAAACATAAAATGTCAAGGTAAAACACATTGCATTCCATATGTAGTAACATAGGATCTACAGACTTCACTAAATGAATTCAGGAATGCAATAGAACATAAGAAAAAGAATGATATTGGGAGAAATGCAAGCACTGCTTTAACAGGTGTGTGGTGTAAAGTATACAGAAGTTTAATGTAATTTTACAGTAACTGAAGATTATTTTTTAATTTTATTGAACTCTACATTTTTCTCTTCTCCTCTTACTGCCTTTTCCCTCACTTTCAACCCTCTCTGAAGGTCCCTATGTTCCCAATTTACTTAGCAGACCTTGTCTTTTTCTCCTTCTTTTGTATGTTAGATCTATGTATGTCTCTCTTGGGGTCCTCATTGTTGTCTAGGTTCAATGTCTATGAGATTGTGAGTTGTTTTTCTTTGCTTTATGTTTAAAAACCACTTATGAGTGACTACATATGATATTTGTCTTTCTGAGTCTGGGTTACCTCACTCAAAATGATGTTTTGAAGTTTTATCCATTTGCCTGCAAAATTCAAGAAGTCATTATTTTTTTCTGCTGTATAGTACTTCATTGTATAAATGTACCACATTTTTCTTATCCATTCTTTGGTCAAGGGGCATTTAGGTTGTATCCAGGTTCTGGCTATGACAAACAATGCTCCTATGAATATTGTGGCATGACTGAGCATTCTTTATATATATACCCAAAAGTGGTATTACTGGGTCTTGAGGAAGGTTGTTTCCCAATTTTCTGAGAAATCACCATACTGGAATCCAAAGGGGTTGTAACAGCTTGCACTCCCACCAGAAATGCAGGAAAGTTCCCTTTACCCTACAATCTCTCCAGCATAAGTTGTCATCAGTATTTTGGATCTTGGCCATTCTGACAGGTGGAATCTCAGAGTTATTTTGATTTGCATTTCTCTGCTAACTAAAATGATGAACACTAACTGAAGATTATTATGGGTTGAATTTAAAAGACAGATGGTAATGTTGAAAATATTATCTAGGTTTCTTTTCTAATATTTTAACTGTACATCCCAATAACTTAAACAAAATATTATAATAAATACTATATATATATATATATCCTTAAAATTAAATTGTATTAATGACCATAGAAGGCATAGAGACTTTAATTGGTATATTTACACTAAATCTTTGTTATCTTGAGTGGAAAATTAATTCAAATCTAGAAACTATATTTACTTTTGACATTTACTCGAACTTTACTTTCAATTTATAAATGTATTGGAAATATGCCTTAACTTTTTACTAATTGGATAACTAAATATCTTTATTATTTCTACTAGTTTTGGAGTAAGAACACATGTTTTGTGTTTTCAATTTCATTAGTATGTGTTCTGCAATGTTTGTAAACCACCACTTAAGCAATGTTTCCCTATGAGATGGCTCAGTGGTTAAAGGAGCCAGTCTTCCAGAAATCCTGAAGTCCTGAGGTTAATCACTGTGAACCACATCTAAGTACACACACACACACACACACACACACACACACACAAAATTAAAAGCAATAATAAGTGAGATGAGGTCTAAGTGAATTTGGATATGCTTTTGAATAACTTAGAGAATTAATGAGAAAAGTTATTTTAGGATGAGTCGTTATTGAAAATGCAGACAGTGTTTCTGTCTCAATTGTTTGAATATCTTCTTGAAAATGTATATTTAGTAATGCAATCAACAAATGCATTATTTCTTAAATGATAGCTTTAGAATTCAAAGACTCCCTTTCACATCATTTGAAAAAGTTCTGATTAAGCTTCCATAGGCATTATGCTAAAGCAATATTTATTAGACAAAATGAATTAATCACTGGAGAAATAATTCAGAGTACTTGAGATCTGATTGAGTAATCTTCTAGGGAGATGTTGGCTTGAGTGAGATGGAGTTAAAGGACTCCTGATTACCGAGGCCTTTTCACAGCAAACTGTTTTAGGCTGAGTCTGCTGAAGAGTTGAAGCTCCTTTCAGTGCCATGCTGATTTGAACTGTAGATTGTCAGCCAAGTAATAGATTAAGTCCTTTAGGAACACAAATGAGTCACTGGTGAAGTAATGACCATAATAATACTTAACACTTTTAATTTTCAAAATATTTCATAAACATTATCTAATTAGTCCTTATATCAATCCCATGAGGCTGATGGATGGCATTCTCCTAAAACTAATGATAAAAAATATTTATGAGTACTTTCCAAGTTTGTAAAATTAGCACTAACACTAATAGGAACTTAAGACTTTTTAAGTGAGCCATATCTTCAGATGATTTAAGTATGTTTAGATATCATATGTACTCTTCTAAATGTTATTTGCACTCAGAATTACATGAATCCTTAAAATACAATTCAATTATTTAACTTTTAGCTATAAATAATCATTCATTTTCTTACTTTTTCAAATTTCATTCAAGATTGAATAATACCGTTAATATTGGTGTTTTGTCATATTCATTGTTCAAATAAAAATATTTCATAAATATTTATACTATTTTTACACTCACTTTAGGTTTTTTAACTTGAGAAAATTAATATAAATCTTACTGTAGTAAAATATATTGTGCAAATTAATAAAGAGCCATTTATTTTCAAGCACACTGCAGCACTGCCTGTTTGTTCTGTTACACATCAACTGCCATCTTGAGTCAATCTCCCTCAGCTTCCACTAACTCATAAAAACCTATCAAGAACAGATAGGATTGCTTTATTGTCAAATTTTATGTAGTAACTGTTACATACCACACACTTTACCAATCGCTTCTTTTCCCTTCTCATTTTACAAAAATCTCTACCTTATCTTCCAGCTCAAAACATTAAAGGTATTTAAATTGAAAATCTTTTGGGGGGGGGGGCTCCAAAGTCCACTGTGCAACTCTTCCAGGCTTCCTGACTCATGGGTTTCTTGCTCACTTTACAACTGCTTAATACACCAGGGCCATTAGTAACTGTTTTTGCATGCCTCTGTCCTAAGGACTTAGATATCTGACTCAACCCTTCTTTTTTTTTATAGTTTCTGCCCAAATTTCATTTCCCTCAAGATATTCCTGAGAAAAACAAATGACAGTTCCTTTCTTCCCATCATCCTGTGGTCTTTGCTGACTTATTCCTCATTGTAGCATTAACCAGAAATGAGATGTTTGATTTGCTGGTCCTTACGTTTTTAGAAAAAAAAAAAAAAACGTAATTTTCAGGGCAGTCAGTAAATAATAACTATAGACTGGAACTTTCATTTATTAACTCCTCAAACACCAGCTTCTCTGTACATATGTAATATTAGTAGAAATATCTCTCTTGTGATTTTTACATTCTCTGTCAAGTATTCAGGAAGATTTTCTGTTTTAGTTTGCTTTCAAAAATATTAGCTCTTTGCCTATGACTTCAATGGGATTTTTTTCTTTATCCTTGGTCCTAAAATGGTTCCGTTCTGAGACATGGGGAGATAGGTTACTTGTTACCAGGCTTACCATGGATGTATGAAAATCCAAGTTTGCATACCAAACATCCAGCCAGGTGTTGAGGTGGTGCTTGTAACCACAGGCCTGGGAACGTCGAGACAGATGGAACTCTAGTGCTCATTGGCCAGATAGATTAATATATGAGCTATGGATTAGGGGAGAGAAACTGTCTTTTAAAAAAGAATGAGTAGAGCAAAGAGGAGACAGCTAAGCTCAGCCTATGAACAGAAAAAGCATAGGCACAAGCCCCTATATCACATGCACTTGTGAACACACCCACAGGAACACACCATACATAAACACATGGGATTGCCTGCTGACATAAATAAAGCCTTTGCATTGTGGAGGTAGCAAAATGTAACTATATCGTCTTCAATTGCCTCTGGCATTGGAAATCTTCGTAACCTTAAACTGTATTTGCTATCAAGTGTTTCTCTTAAATTTTAAAATTAAATACCTCCGGTACTTTTTGAAATAATTTTTCTAGAAATTTGGGAGGAAAGGTTCTGCTGTTAAGTTCTTTAACATATACCAATAGTAACAAAATTGATAATTAACGTATCTTATTTGAATTACATATTTATACCTTCTTTGCATTTAAAATACTAGCAGATACTACATGTAAATATTATGTATTATATACACTAGCATATATTACATGTAAATACTATGAATTATATAATAATAAAATATTATAATTTTTTTTTTCGAGACAGGGATTCTCTGTGGCTTTGGAGCCTGTCCTGGAACTAGTTCTGTAGACCAGGCTGGTCTCGGACTCACAGAGATCTGCCTGCCTCTGCTTCCCGTGTGCTGGGATTAAAGGCGTGCGCCACCATCGCCCGGCTAAAATATGAGAATTTCAAAACAAAGACA
Source organism: Microtus ochrogaster (assembly GCF_000317375.1). Taxonomy (NCBI): domain Eukaryota; kingdom Metazoa; phylum Chordata; class Mammalia; order Rodentia; family Cricetidae; genus Microtus; species Microtus ochrogaster. The sequence continues at coordinate 36,748,971 of NC_022013.1, read as the reverse complement.
TATCTATAGGCATACATCTGTTTCCTTACACATACTGATTACTTTATGTACTAAATTATCTGTATTGTTATATTGCACAATTAAATCAAAATCATTAAACTACCTTTGCCAGGTGTTTCTTTTTTTTTCTTTGTTCTTTTTGTCCCTGCTGACTTAAACTTTATGCATTAAAAATAAAAATATTTTAAGACAAATGGATGTTGAATTTTCTCAGCATATACAATGTAAAGCGGTAGGAAAGAAGGAACAGCGGGCTAGGGCAACAGCTCAGACTGTGCTTGCCTTACAAATATAAGACCAGTTCCCACAATGGCCTTAAAAGGCCCAGCTTCCTGCATGTATCTATAATACCAGGGAATGGAAGATGAGTCAGAGAAACCTAGAACCTGTGGCTAGTGCAACTACACTAATCAGTGAGTTTAAGGAAAGGAAAGTATGTGCTACACATGTCAGTGCACATGAATCTATGCAGACACACAAATACACACACATATTCACAGAAGCATGCACGTATCCACATGCACACATTCACACACAGACACAAGTGTACATGACAATCTCACACACGTACTACTCTTAGCTGATGAATAGAAAAGAATGGAAAGTTCTTTAGAAATTCTATACAATTTTAATTTGAGGTACAGTTTCTATTGAAAGAGATGACCTTTGTAGAATAATGCTATAATATCTCTTTTATAATAAGCTTAACAATTTTATGAATTAATATTATCAAATAATGTAATCACCTGAAGAATAACTATAGATGATTTTATTAACAGAAGAAATTAAATTTATTTCTAGGCACTGGAAATTTTAAGTGAAAGATCTGTGTTCATTTTGAAAGTTAAGGAAAAACTAATTTAATAAGCATTCATTAAAACATCTACTCAGTCTCTGATTTAGAAATAAAAAGGTAGATTTTTCTAGGATAATTATTGACTAATTTACTTGTATAACAGTAATTCTCAAAACTGACTTTGCCTTAAAAATTTCCTATTAAATTGAATCAAGTATGACAGAACAATGAAGATAGCCAGGGAATTCATATTAATTATGGTATGTTTATTTAATTGTATTAAGTATATGTTCACAGTTGATTAAAAAATGAAATAAAATCTACTGTAAATAGGTTTTTATATTTACTAATTTATATCATCTTTTGTAAAATTTTTAGTGATTAGTAATCCAATTTCACAGTTTTTATGTACAGTGTAAATATATCTTTTGCATTAAATCTAGTAGTATTAATTGATTATTTAGTCAATTTATCTGTAATTTTGATTCTTTCAGCATATACTAGAATAACTGCTTGGTTTATTCATAGAGTTTTTCACACAATATATTCTGATACAGTTTCTCCTCCTCCATCTCCCCAATGTCTTTCTCCCTTCCTTATCCACCCAAATAATCTACATGCTTTTCTTTCATCTCTCATTAAAATACAAACAGGCATCTAAATTAATAATAATATAATGAGATAATAAATTAAAGTAACAACATATTATAAAAATAAATTTAAAAATAATCAAAATAGGAGAAAACAAGTAATCCAAAAGAGACAAAGAAGAAATAAAAGAAACATATAGAGGCTGAGACACACACACATTGACATCCAGAAAACTCATAAAAACCAAATCTGTAACTGTAGTATAGAAGCAGAAGATCCGGAAAGTAAAACAAAAACAGAATCCTCCAAAGTTTGTTTTGTGTTGGCCATCTGTTGCTGTACATGGGGCCTGCCCTTAAGTGTGATTTTTATGCCCAGTGAGAATTGATTGGAGAAAATTAATTTTTCCTTTGTGGATGGTCCCAATTGGAGATAGGTAGCTTCTGGCTTAAGGATGAATGACTGGATCCATATCCCTTCTGGACACTGGGCTCCCAGCTGGCTTAAAACCCTTGTGGGCTCAGTTCCTGTCACCACAGTCTGGACCGGACTGCTTTGTTGCCCTGGTGTCTTTTATTGCTATTGGCTTTTATAAATTTTCTACCTCCTATCCCCCAAAGATTCCTGAGCCCTCGGGAAGTATTTGATAGAGACTACCCATTTGGTATTGATGTTCTCAGATTTATCACTCTATGCACGTTGTCCAATATGGATTCCTGTATTTATCTCCATCTAATACAGGAAGTTCCTCTTATGACGGCTGATCCAGATACTAATTTATAAGTATAAAAGAATGTTTAGATTTTCCTTTATTATTTTATGGTTTTCACTTGTCTTCTCTTTGCAATTATTTTCAGATCTTTAAACCAATTCCAGTACAAAATATCTACTGTTATTTTCTGACAATTATACAAAATGACATCGTTTCCATAAGATATTATTTTTGATATCATCCCATTTTTCACCTGTCTTAATTATAGAAAGATACTTGTGCCTTTCTTCCAACTTTCCAGTTTTATTTTATTTATTGTTGTATGTTTGTTGCAAATAAGTGCAAGTTTGTATATCTCATAAGTACAAGTGTTGGTGCACATATAGACGACAGAGGTCTACTTCTAGTTTCTTCTTTATGGGGCACCCAACATTTTCATTTAATTTAACATTTTCCTCTGAACATGGACAAACACGTTTTATTTTGGTCAAATTACCCCTTCAATCTTTCCCTCCAAATTTTCTCAAAACTGTCCTCATAACCTTCTCCAAACTTCATGTTATTCTTAAATAACATGAAATGTTAAATAACATAAAATGTAAATGTGACAAACTGGTGTATTCTGTATACACATGGATGAAGGATTATTCATCACAGGCAACCTACTAGGTACCACACCTGAGTAAAATTGACCTTCAATCCTTTGTCAGCCATTGGCTGCCTGTAATTTCACTACTAGGAATGGTATGTTGTGAGCATCATCCATGCTGGAATGTTAGAGTGTCAGGTCTTGGATAGGCAACCAAAACTGTGGAGAGTTCATAAATACAGTGTCCTGTCATGTACAAAAGTGATTGCTTCACAGTCACCTTGTTTTGGATGAAAGAGCACTTGCCATAGTCTAGGCTGTCGAGCAGTAGAGAACTGCCTCTCTCCATCTCCCAACACTGGGATTGCACATCGGTAAGGCTACTTGACAGGTAGGTTCTAGAGACCAGACTCGGTCCTCCCTCATGCCTTCAAAGCAACAATTTATACAGTAAACAATTTCCCCAGCACTGCTTTATTTCTATCTGAAATTTGTCTTTTTCTATCCCTTCACTCTATCAAGTAATCCACTTTTCATATGTATTGTAAAAGTTCCTAGTATCTTTCATTTTGTATTAAAATTATCTCAAGTATTTTTTAAAAATACAGTCAGCATCCTTCTATAATTATTTAATTTGAGGTTATTTTCCCTTTAAGAACAAAAAACTTTATGAAAATCTATATTTTAACTTTTGTAGAATAATAAAATTAGTTTTGTCTCAAGTCAGCACTAACATTAATATATAAATCAATATGTATTTTGAGCCATATTTATCTTATTTGATCCTCACTTTTGACCAACCTCAGTATATTTCTATTGTTTTTAAAAACAGTAACTTTTCTGTAGGAAAACGCATCCTCTTCAGCAGATTTACTTTTGTCCCCTGCTTTATTTCTCTCTGCCTTTTACCTGTCATTTATCCTGCTATCTCTTTCTCTTCTCGTGTTTTAAATAAACCATTAACCTACTCATGCTCTATCTCTCTAGTGGATCTCATTGATTACCTCACTGCCTACTTGTTTCACCCTGGTTCTAGCTGAAGAATTTGTTCATTTGATTTTAAAGTTAGAAATCTCTGTAAATTTGCTTCTTGTGTACATACATCTAAGATTTGGAAAATTCATGTGCTGGTTTACTTTTTCCTAAGACTTAAATTGCCTTCAAGTTCTTCTCCAGAAATCTTTATATTTTTTGAACTTATATTTTTCTTTGTGTTTTTTTTTAAAAAACAATGTTTTCCATGATATTCATGGCAGTGTGCAAACAGATTTCTTTCCATGAGTTTTTAAAAAACTATTTTTTAACAGTTGGAAGGATACATTCATCACTTTGCATTTGTTTTTCATAATGTTAGCATGTGAATCAAAGCAACATATATTTTACTATTAAAACTTAAGCTGGTATTATAACTGAAAATAAGTTGAAGAGTTTATTTAATTAGTTACCATCTCAGAACCTTTCAATTTCAAAATTTTTAACAATAAGAATAAATTCTGATCTGTGTCTTACATAGCCAATGGAAAATAATGAGCAGGACTATGTCTCTGGAAGCATCTAGAATTGTGCAAAAAATAATTATGAAGGCATTTTCTGATTAGTATTATTTTTAACTTCCTTTAGGTTAATGTATTAATTCATGTATGTGCTTGTATGTGTGTAACAGGTTTCATGCCATGCTGTAAATAAGGAATTCATAGAAAACATAGGGAATTGATGCCCTTTTTTCATAATATGGGTCCCAGGATTTGAGCATAGTACAAATATGATGAATTTTTATAAGTTCTTAGTAGTTTTGTTGTGTTTTTGTTTGTTTCTTTGTTTTTAACCTTATAAAATATCATTTCCTGCTAAATACTAATAATATTCAGCTATGTCCACCGAGAATCTAAAATTAAAATAGCCTCTTCTGTTCTGTTTTTCCAAGCTTCTCTTCTGATAAACAGTTTAACATGTTTCCAAAATTTTATTCTACTGTGGTAGTATCAGAAGTTCTTCTGTATTTGCAGCACTTTATATTTTCAACTTATGAGAAATCATGCTCAGTTTCCCAATATTCCCAAGGTACAAATTTACACAAATGGATTCAGATACTTCATGGTCTGAGCCATCATTCGTATAAAAAAAAAAACAAACATTCTAAATAAACCCCAATTTCCTTTTGTCCCAAGTCTTCATACAAATGCCATAGTATCCATTTTGTGGACAGTAGGGAAAGAAGCATTCCATGTCGTGGTAAAGGTCAAAATGTTTCAATGCTTGCCAAAGAGGTTTGGATCGCTTTGTATTGTGTGTAATGTCTACACGTATTTGTATCTTACTTCATTCTTTTAACTTAAATTCTAATTGAGTTGGATACTAGGTATGTTTGGCTATAAATTTCCTTCCACTTGACATTGTCTATATTCTCTTTCTACCCATTTCCATTCCTATCAGCACGTTAAGCCCAGTTATCAAAGTTTTATTCATTTTTTTATTTCATCCATAAGAATATGGGTGATATTTTTCAAATTCTTCTGTCACATACAATGTTGGAAGTCTGCCTAGAAAGAAGTCAGTTGACTTTTAAAAGTTTCATTGACATACCAGTAAGTCTTCCAGAAAGTTTTGTTTGCTCAGATTCTTCATTTTAGTGACTTAAAAAAATCAGAAATATGTGATCAAATGCTGTTTCAATTTATTTAATTATTAATAATTAATACAAAAGGCATATTATAGAGAAAGGTTAGGGTAAATGAGTAAAAATAAAATAAGAAAACCCCTTTGTGGTAAATGACAAAACTTCAGTGTTAAGGATGTTGTAGATTTTCAGGTACATGACATCAGTCATACATGTATGTAGCTGACTTTATTGTCACAGTTTAAGAATTTTCAGAATAATATTAATTTACATATTATTGTTCTATTGAAGGTATATATATATTTTATATGGAATATAAATAAAAGACAGATGATATAAGAAGATCACACTTCTTATCAGCAATAAGTTATATAATCTATGTAGCTTAAGAAATATTACAATTTGACTTTTAGACTCTAAGCTCTTTGTTAAATTTAGCTAAAGGTAAAAGGGAGCCATCTTGCATTTACTTTCTGAAAGGTTTACAGAGTGCATGGATTTAAAATGATAAGTTTTCAAAAGCTTTCAATTGTTAAAGGGTTTGGTATCTGAAAGTAAAAATTAAGCCTTAGTATTTAGGTTTCTATATAAGTACCTGCAGTTGTGTTTGACTCTATATCTGTGTCTTCCTCTGTGTCTGTATGCGCTTATGACTGTCTTTTGTGTTTAGAGCATTTCTGTGTTACAGTGGGTGTTCATATGTTTCTGTGTTTGTTGGTATGGATGTATTTGTCTATGTGTTTGTCTTCATCTCCGCCACCCCTCTTGCTATGTGTGTTTGTAGAGATGTGACATGGTGAATTCTGAATTTAAATGATACATTTTTCCCCAATGGTAAAATCCCTTCATCTCTTAAAAGAACTTTGTTTCAATCTCTATATAAAAAGCATACTAATATTTATATAAAATCAGTATTCATAAATGATCTGCCAAAAAATATTCATGCATTTATGTCTGTGTGGGTCTATGAGTGTATCTCTAGAGATTATTAATCAAGTTTGTGAGAAGTCTAAATATATTTATAAATAAAAATTATAATAGTATTGTGTCAAGAGCACAAGCTAGTTCTAATGATTCTGTTACATGAAGTCTACCACACTTACAAGGGCACTTACTATTTTGTAATAATTTTAAAAATCATAAATTCTGTCATCACTGTTAGACACCTTAGTGAGAGACCATGGTACATGATTCTCACACAAATCGGAGGGCTTAGGTTAATCCTATTCAGGCTCACTGACTGTAGGTTCAGTGACTATGAGCTCCCTCAAGCTCAGGTCAGCTGTAAGGTATCTCTGGAGCTAGCTTTTGATAATCTATTCTCCATGCTAGACTACATATCCCCACCTCATCAAAAGGGGAGAGATTGGTTTTGCCTCAAGTTGATGTGTCATCCTTTATAGAAGCCCATGGGAGGCCTGCCCCTTTCTGAATGGAGATGAAGGAGGAGTGGTTGGAGACTGGATAGATGGGAAAGGGGAGGGACAGGAGAAAAAGGGGAAGGGAACACTGGTTGGTATGTAAGATAAATGAATAATGTTATTTAAATAAAAAGGAGAAAAAAAGTAAAACTCATAAGTCAATAATCTAGGGGTTTGAACAATCTAATAAGAGACATAATATTCATGTAAATAATCACTGAAAATTCATTAGAAATTACATTTTTTTCTATAGCTGAAAGAACTAAAGCACTCCTTAAATATGTATTTCAAATTTTTGAACTTTGTCTTATAAATTTTTGATTCGGTACATTTTTCTTTCAGTATGTTATCTCTAGAGCACCCTATGTCTTAAATTATATATTTTAAGCAATGTAATATACTGTGGTAAAGTCTCAAACACCTCACACTTACCTCCTTCCTGACTAGACTACACATAGTGAAAATGAAGATATACTTTGATTTCTGATCATCTTAGCAGGGCAATGTGCACCTATTGAGATGTGCACTTTTCTAGTATTTGCATTTGTTTATATCCTTTGCACTAGGATGTGCCTCAATTGAGGAAAAGTCATAAGACTGAAATGTCCCATGACAGAATGAATTGATGTAGAAGGGTTAAATTAGAAGCCAAATTGCTAAAACCCATTTTCAACAGAAGTTAATTCAGAAACAAATGCTAATCTTAAACAAATGAAATCCATAGAGCAAATATATGATTATGACCACAGTATAAAGACTGTGCTGACTTTTCTCAATAAAGCTTTAGGCTTGTACTTAGATAAAATTAGCTTGAAAATTGCCAGAAGATGAAGGTACTAGTGAACATTATCAAAAGACAAGTGTATATTACAGGAACTATATAAAATGTTATGCCTTAGAACTGTGTGCTCCTGAGCAGAGGCTTCCAGGAAGACGTTTATGGAGGTTGCAGGAGAAGCGATACTGTTCCAAGAACAGGGGTATCTTTATTTGCCATAGCTAACTTAAGAAAAACATTTCATTAAAAATTACATTTGCAGCTCCACTCCACTGATAAACAGAAAGCACTTGAAGTGAAGTCAGACTGAGTCTACGCAGAAGCATACAGAAGTACAGTACTCTGGTTAAGAGTTGCAGAATGTTGAGTACCTGTTATCCCATAACTCTCAAGCCCTTTGCAATCACTTTGGGCTAGGAGTGTGTGTGGGGGGGAAAGCTTTGCATAAAGCAAGCAGAGACCTCAAATTCAGGAACAGATTCTCAATTTTAATTATATGATTGGTGATGCTAATGAACAATAGATAATTGCTATAGAGTTCAAAGGTGAATTCAGCTCAGTGAAAAATAAGTTAGATGTAAAGTCTACATAGTGCCTTTGAAATCTTGGTTTAGACATACCCATTAGAATCTAGTGAGCTTCATTTAATATCTCAAAGACTACACTTTATAATGAAATGCTTTTGTCAATCTCTAAAAGTATGCCATAGTATTGACACACAACATCCTCCACCAAGTACTTCAGAGTCAAACTTAGAAACAAAGAGTATCTGAGTTAAGGAACACATCTTCAAATAAAAAAGGAAGTTGGGTACTTTGAAGAAACACTGACAATAGCTATTATAAACACAAGGCACTCGTGTAGCTAAGATTAAAAGTACTCCAGTACTTCTGAAAATAAAATTAAAAATAAAAAGTAAAAAAAAATGTACAAATTGTGAGGGCAGTAGTTTTCCATACTGTTAACAGTTTTTAGACAACTCTGCTTTCAGTTTTAGGTAAATCTTAGTTAAAAGAACCCAAAGTAATGAAAATATATTATTGGTAATATACATCACAATATTCAAAGGAAACAAATAACTAGTAAGACTGCCTTCTTAATAAATGTATTTAGCAAGGCACACACTCTATCTGAATTCATGTTGCACCATATTATGTGAATTTGTTTGAGACTGATTGCTCAAACTTTGATGACCTTTACTTTAGACTGTATAAACTGGAGGCTAAATGACTATTGCTGTTATGGTTGTTTCTAATTATAACTAACGAGCATAACCTTAATTTGTACTTCCTTTCACCCTTTGCATGTAGAGACAACATATTGGTTAATGATAACAGTAAAGAATCTAAAAGCTTTCTCTCTGAAGGGACCTTGCGAAATCTAATAGTCCTCTTCTAAAAATAAGCATGGAGAAAGATAACAGCAGAGATTCACTGCTCTTCCTTGTTAACATTCTTCAAAAGAACCACCCTTTAGAAAAGTCTCCCTATCTCAGAACTATCTCATTAATTGACATGTTTTCTTTGATATAAATTTAAGATAGCACAAGCACACTAAAAAGACAATAGAGGTTTGCATGCAGTTTTGCTCATTTTGTGAAATTCATTACAAAGCTGCTAAAGATTGAAAGTTTCAAAGATTTTACTGAGGTAATGGAAAGTCCTAACTGGTGTGTGATTTCAGTTTAATGAACTGCAAAAAAAAACTAGTATGCAATAATATGACTTTCTATCAGAATTAGAATTGTTTGAAGAAGGAGTTAATAATGCTTCATATACCAGAAAAAAAATCCATCCTATGCTAGGCAATTATGTGGTTAGTGCTTGTAAGACATTCTTACCCCTCTGCCCAGAAAGGAAACAGAAAAATAATATATATATATATATATATATATATATATATATATATATATATATATATATATATATCTGTTAACGTGAAGATACTTCTGTTTCCTATAAACAAATGCAAAAATTTTTTATAAGTCTAAGAGACAAAGTATGGTAGATATTTTCATATTGGAACAATTACTAAGCAATTTAGACTACACTTTTGAGGACTCACTGATGATGCCAACAGCGATGTATGAATATTTGGCATTATCATAAAAATGGTCAGGACCACGAAGGGTGTACCCACCCATTGAGACAGTGGAGCTGATCTATTGGGAGCTCACCAAGGCCAGCTGAACTGTGAAGGAAAAAGCATGGGATATAACTGGTCTCTCTGAACATGGTGAACAATGAGAACTGATGAGAAGCTAAGGACAATGGCACGGGGTTTTGATCCTACGTAATGTGCTGGCTTTGTGGGAGCCTAGCCAGTTTGGATGTTCACCTTCCTAAATATGGACGGAGGGGGGAGGACCTAGGACTTACCACAGGATAGGGAACCCTGACTGCCCATTGGACTGGAGAGGGAGGGGGAGAGGAGTAGGGGGAGGGGGAGAAGGGTGGGAGGAGGGGGGGAAGGGGGAGAGGAGGGGGAGGGAAATGGGAGGCTGGGAGGAGGTGGAAACTTGTTTTTTTTTTTCCTTTTTTCAATAAAAAAAAAGAATTAAAAAAAAAAGAATATAAGAAACCAAAAAAAAAAAATGGTCAGCAAAAATGATGGAATTAAGTTAGGATGAAATTGACAGAGACAAATAAATGGATTGTTCAGTAATATTTTTGTATGGTTTGCGGAAAAATAAATAAAGCAATAATAGGAAAGACATTAAGGCAATAACAAGCTATAAATGTCTATTGCCAGACAAAGGATTTCCCACATACTGAAGAGAAGCCGTCCCAAGTCACATTTCCTCATTGCCTAATGTAACCTGTCCTCTAAGATACTCAAACTGCAGCATGATAGAAAGAATACCCGATTTGGAGATTTGGACCATGGAGAATACCAACCCAAAACACTAAAGTCAGAAAATAACAAGGAATGCAGGAATCAAGAGAGGCCCATCACTCATCAAAGTCTTTTCTTTGCTGATTACTGGTATAAAAAACTCTTCCCAAGCACATACTAGTCTATCAGTAGCCACAGACACAATTGACAGTCATGATACCATGCAAAGAGAGATTTAGAACCAAGCTGTATATGCTAAAACACAGTGGATAATTTTTCTTGGACTGAAATCCAAATGGAAGGGCACAGGGAAAAATGAAATTCACTATGGACTAAACTTATTTTACTCTCTTAGTTAAACTTTTCTTGTCACCTGTAGTGTTCATTTAGACTATGGATATATTGAATATACTCCTGTAAAAAATATGGAATCTAATTACAGTTAAAAAGTGATACAGAAATATAATCATGTAGTAGATACTGAATGGGGATATTAAGACCTTAAAAATTTTAATAAGTTAGAAATCCCTGGATGTCCCTCCCTGATTTTTCCCTGCCTTTCCTAAAATATGAATGCCGTGGCTTCAGTAATTTTTATTACTTTAAAAAATTACCACTTCAAATTCCCATTCCCTCCCATCCACACATTCTCCTTCCACTACCTCCACACACTCTCCACCCCACTCCCTCAAATCCTAGAAGAGGGCAAGGCACCCTGCCCTGTGGAAAGTCCAAGGCCCTCCCTACTACATTTATGTTGAGCAAGATATACATCCAAAGAGAATAGGATCCCAAAAGAGCACTACATGCAGTATAGAAAAATCACAATGCACTGTCAGAGGCTACTCAGTCCGCCCTAACTGCCAACCACATTCAAAGAGACTAGTTTGATTCCATGTTTGTCCACTCCCATTCAAGGTGGAGTTGGTGAGCTCCCATTAGCTCAGACAAACTGTCTCAGTGGGTGACTCTCTCACGGTCTTGACTTCCTTGCTCATATTCTCCCTCTTTCCACTCTTTAAATGGACCTTGGGAATTCAGTCCAGTGCTCTGCTGTGGGTCTGCTCTGTTTCCATCTATGGTTGGATGAAGGTTCTATGGTGATATTTAAGATAATCATCAGTCTGACTACAGAGCAAGGACATTTCAGACACCGTCTCCTCTACAGCTTAGTGTCTTAGCTGGGGTCATCCTTGTAAATTCCTGGGAACTTTTCTAGAGCCAGGTTTCTTGCTAACCCCATAATGGCCCCCTCAATCAAGATATCTCTTTCCTTGCTCTCATATCTGTCCTTCCTACATCTCGACTATCCCATTCCCACAAGTTCTCCTCAATTCTTCACTTCTCCCATCCCTTCTACCCCTGCCCACACGCTCCCAAATTTTGTCAGGTCATCTTGTATGTTTACAGTTTCTGGGTGTGTCTATATAATTTCTCTTTGGGTTCACCTTATTACTTAGCTTCTCTAGGATCATGAACAATTGGCTCAATATCTTTTGTTTATGACTAGTATTCTCTTATGAATGAGTACATACCATATTTATTTTTTTGGTCTAGGTTACCTCACTCAGGATAGCATTTTCTATTTCCATCTACTTGTATGCAACATTCAAGATGTTACTGTTTTTTACTGCTGAAGAGTATTCTAATGTGTATATGTGCCACACTTTATCCATTTGTCAGTTGAAGGGCATCTAGGTTGTTTCCAGGTTCTGGCTATTACAAATAATGCTGCTATGAACACAGTTGAGCAAATTATTTTATATTATGATTATCTTTTGGGTATATACCCAAGAGTGGTATTCCTGGATCCTGAGGTAGGTTGATTCCCAATTTTCTGAGAAACTGCCAAACTAATTTCCAAAGTGGTTGCACAAGTTTGCATTCCCACAAACAATGGATCAGTGTTCTCTTTACTCCACATCCTCTCCAGCATAAGCTATTGTTGTGATTTTGATCTTAGCCATTTTGACAGGTATAAGATGGTATCTCAGAGTTGTTTTGATTTGCATTTCCCTGATAGCTAAGGAAGTTGAACATGTCCTTAAATATCTTTTGGCCATTTAAAATTCTTCTGTTGAGAATTCTCTGTTTAGTTCAGTACAACAATTTTTAATTGTGTTATTTAGAATTTTAATGTCTAAATTCTCGAGTTCTTTAAATATTTTAGAGATCAGTCCTTTGTCTGATGTGGAGTTGGTGAAGATCTTTTCCTATTAAGTAGGCTGCCTTTTTGTCTTATTGACTGTGTCATTTGCTTTACAGATGCTTCTCAGTTTCAGGAGGTCCCATTTATTTATTATTACTCTTGTTGTCTGTGCTACTGGGGTTATATTTAGGAAGTAGTCTACTGTGCCCTTTCATTGAAGGTTACTTCCCACTTTCTTCTTTATCAGATTCATTGTGGTTGGATTTATATTAAGGTCTTTAATCCATGTGTGCTTGAGTTTTGTACATGGTGATAGATATGGATGGATCTATTTTCATTCTTCTATAGGTTGACATCCAGTTATGCCATCATTATTTGTTAAAGATGCTTTCTTTTTTCCATTGTATAATTTTAGCTTCTTTTTCAAAAATTAGGTGTCCATAGGTATGTGGATTAATATCCAGGTCTTCAATTTGATTCCGTATGTCAACATTTCTGTTTTTATGCTAATACCAAGCTGTTTTTATTACTGTAGCTCTGTAATAGAGCTTGATGTCAGGGATGGTAATGCCTCTGGAAGTTCCTTTATTGTATAGGATTGTTTGGGCTATCCTGGGTTTTTTATCTTTCCACATATAGCTGATTATTGTTCTTTCAAGATATGTGAAGACTTGTGTTGGGATTTTGATGGGGATTGCATTGAACCTATATATTGTTTTTGGTAGGATTGCCATTTTTACTATGTTGATCCTTCCTATCCAAGAGCATGGAAGATCTTTTCATTTTCTGGTAAATTCTTCAGTTTCTTTCTTCAGAGACTTAAATTTCTTTCCAAATAGGTCTTTCACTTCCTTGGTTAGTGTTACCTGAAGATATTTTATTATTTATGGCTATTGTGAAAGGTGATATTTCTCTCTCAGCTTCTTTATCCTTTGTGTACAAGAGAGCTAACAGTTTTTTTTTTTGAGTTGACCTTGTAACCTGCCACAGCACTGAAAGTATCAGCTGTAGTAGTTCAATGGTGGAGCTTTTGAGGTCACTTGTGTACACTATCATATCATCTACAAATGATGAAAGTTTGACTTCTTCCTTTCCCATTTGAATCCCCTTGATCTCCTTTTTTGTCTTATTGCTATTGCTAAAACATTAAGCACTATGTTGAAGAGATACAGAGAGAGTGGAAAGCCCTGTCTTGTTCCTGATTTCAGTGGAATCGCTTTGAGTATCTATCCATCAAATTTGATGTTAGATGTCAGCTTGCTGTATATTGCTTTTATTATATTTAGATATGATCCTTGTATCCTTAATCTCTCCAAGACTTTTATCATGAATGGATGTTGAATTTTGTCAAATGCTTTTTCAGCATCTAATGCAATAATTATATCGTTTTTTCTTTCAGTTTATTTATATGATAGATTACATTGATTGATTTTCATATGTTGAACCAGCCTGGCATCTCTGGCATGAAGTCTACTTGATAATGCTGAATGATGTTTTTGATGTATTCTTGCATGTAATTTGCCAGTATTTTGTTGATAATTTTTTGCAGCCATGTTCATGCTTCCAATTAGTCTGTAATTCTCTTTCTTGCTTGCGTCTTTGTGTGGTTTTGGTATCAGGGTAATTGTAGCTTCATAGAAAGGGTTTGGCAATGACCTTTCTGTTAATAATATTTGGAACACTTTGAGGAGTATTGGTATTAGCTCTTCTTGAAATTTCTGATAAAATTCTGCATTAAAACCATACATCCCTGGGCTTTTTTTAATTGAGAAGTATTTGATGACAGCTTTTATTTCCTTGTGGCTTATAGCTCTATTTAAATTGCTTACCTGATCTTGACTTAATTTTGGTATATGATATCTATCTAAAAAAGTCCATTTCTTTTACATTTTCTTTTTTTTGTTTTTTTTATTGAGAAAGAAAAAAAAATTTTCCG
>NC_022013.1:36703507-36717931 GCF_000317375.1 Microtus ochrogaster | reverse complement strand
GCCCACTGGGGCGTGGTCTCTCTCCCTTTAAAAAAGCGGCCACTTCCCTCTCCTCTCTCTCTTCACTTCCTGCTCCGCCTGTGACTAGACTCCCTTCCTGGTTGTGCAGAGGGCTGACGGTGATCTGTAAGTTTTTTCCCCTTTATATAAATACCACCCTATTAATCATAATTCCAAACTGGTGTGGCATTGTTAGTGACTTACGCCCTCAATCTTGTTTTCTCCATTGATGGTGAAAGAAAGCTTTACTGTGTATAGTAGTCTGAGCTTGCATCCAGGGTCTCTTAGTGTCTGCAGCACATTTATCCAAGACCTTCTGACTTCCATGGTTTCCATTGAGAAGTAAGGTGTAATTCTAATAGGTTTACCTTTGTATGTTACTTGAATTTTCTTCCTTTGCAGCTCTTAATATTCTTTCTTTATTCTGTATGTTTTGTGTTTTTATTATTATTTGGTAAGGTGATGCGTAGGGGGATAACCCAACCAGGGAAAACTCCCTGCTGACTGGCTAGAAAAGCTGAGGAATTTGGGGAGGGACCCCTGGGTTTTGTCCCACTGGGGAGGTTCCAGAGAATGGGGTGTCTTGCTATCTGGCCCTGTGGCTGCTGACTCACCTCTTACTCCCCATGGTTTCAATATTTTTATACCTTTCTGCTTTCCTTCTGTAAAATGTTATACACACACAGACACACACACACACACACACACACACACACACACATACCTTATATATTTAAAAAATTACAATGTCTAGTTTGCTTATATTACATAAAATTGAATTACCACGTTTAATCTCTATAACTGGCTTTGTAAATATATAAGAATGCAAAATTTTACCATTCAAAAATACTTATTCAGAAAGCATGTTTATATTACATTGAATCTTACATTATGAATAGATCATTTCACTTGTTAATTATGTCATCAATAAATATATGAACTCCTTTGATATTTTATTTCTGAAAGCTGTGATACTATGAAACTTTTCACACATATATAATAAAAAGTTTCTCTAAGATATACCATGCAAGCCAGGTAGTGGTGGCACATGCCTTTAATACCAGCACTTGGGAGGCAGAGGCAGGTAAATCTTTGTGAGTTTGAGGCCAGCCTACAAGAGCTGCAAGAGCTAGTTCCAGGGCAGACTCCAAAGCTACAGAGAAACCCTGTCTCAAAAAACAAAAAACAAACAAACAAACAAAAGATGTACCATGCAATGTTGGAGTTGTAGATCTTCAGTCTTTATTATTGTTTCATTTTATTGAGAGTATTTTTGCTTACTTTGTATTATTGTGAAAAGCACTGCAATAACAACATCAACAACAACAGTTAAACACAAAACCAATCCAGCAACAACATGAAGGTCAACCTTGGTAGAAAAGCATTTATTTCCACTTACAAAATGCTGCCCATAATTAGAAGAAGCCAGAGCAAGAAAGCAAAGCAGGAACATGGATTCAAGGAATCAAGAAAAGCCTGAAAAGGGACACTGCTCTCTGACTTGGTTCCTGTGTTATACTCAGTCAGCATTTTTATACGACCGAATACTAACTAGTGTTGCCACATCCCAGAGTGGGCTGGACCTTCTCACATCAATTTTCAGTCATGACAATGTACAACAGACATGCTGACAGACCAATGTGGTGGAGCCAGTTCCTTATTGCAGCTCTTTCTTCCCTGTTGTCTCCTGTATGGGTTATGTTGACTAAAAACATCCCAGCACACCTGCCAAATTTGTTATACTTTCATTTATATAAAACCTAAAAGTAGGCACACCTGTGTGTGCATGTTTTAATTACTTTTGATGATACATACTTTTATACATAGGGAACTCTTGGCAAACAATTTATATTTTGGTTTAGAACTAAAAGCTTTTCATTATTATTTGTGTTTTATCTTCTTTTTGCAAAATTATTCATCCATAACAATGGCCAATATTTTTTTACTAGGTTGATGTCCATGTTCCTATTGATGCTAATAGTTAAATATGTATTCTTCAGATTAATTATTTTTTATTTATATAAGCTTCACACATCATTTGCAATTTATAAATCCTATGCTGTACAATATTTTTCTGTTTCTTCTATCAGTTCTTTGAATATTTCATAATATATATTGATTATATTCACCCTTCCCACAGATTCATCCCCCATTACTTATCCATGTTTTCTTTCTTCCTTTTAAACACATAAAGTTAAATTCCTGCTGTTCATATATTTTTGCAAATGTTATCTTCCAGTGTAGTGAAATTAAATTTAAGCAGATCATACTCTATAGAAAATTGACTATTCCTCCCCCAATATCCCTGAATTGACAATAGCTCCTTTGGGCTTACAGAGTGAGAACTTATGCATAGTTACACACACACTTCTGGTATTTTGTCTGGCTTGAGGCTGCACAGGTCTTGTGAATGCTGTCACAAATAAGAAATTTTGTATGTTCTTTTTTGTCTGGAATACATTACAGACCACAGAAAACATGCAGTCATCTACTACTTGTGCCTTATAAAATGATACTGTCCCTCATCCACAATGATCCTTTGGCCTAAGAGGAAGATTTGTGAAATATGTTCACCATTTATAGATGACCATTCCAGTCACTGTGCTTGAACACTGACATGTTGGGATCCTCTACATAAATTACTGTATGCTGAAAATGCAACCTGTCTCATGAGGGTTAAAAGATACACTAGTCTATACATACATGTGTGTCTTAAGTAGCAAATTAATAACTGTTAGGGCCTATGACATCTCAAGACGCATGTCCTGACAATGGTGTTACTTGTAGGTCTCAATGTCTAGCTAGAGTGGGTCTTACATCTAATCAGAAAGGAATTGTTTGCTCCTATAGCATTGGTTCCACTATTATCTCACTAGGCATGTGTTGACATGATTATCATTATGTTAGCTTATAAATTTCACAGTTGGAAAAGACTGATGACTACTTTTCTTCTCCTGTCAGCTGCCTCTTCTTATCATATGTTCCCATCAAGAGCTGGGATTAAAAGCATGCACTCCTGGGATTAAAGGCATACACTGCCAGGTTTCTATGACAATGAGTGTGGCTAATGGAATTAAAAGTATATGTTACCACTGCCTTGTCTGTAAGGCTGACCAGTGGGCTGTTTTACTCTCTGACATTCAGGCTAACTTTATTTATTAAAATGCAAATGAAATGTCACTACTAGGTAGGCTTGTCTTTCTACAAGCTCCTAACCCACAGGATCTTTTAGAGCTTAACAGGCCTTTACTTCAGCAGAAGACTGATGTTGCTCTCAGTGACCATGGAGGGCCCTGGGGAGTGGCTGTTCAGGTGGCCATCAATTTTAGGAAGTCAATTTGGATTCACTTCTCATAGATTAGATGCACTCCAGACAAGTACTTTCAATCAGCAACCAAAGTGTCCACCACTTTTCTCTGGTCTTGACTACCCCTCCCGCAATTACCAGGACCCATGGAAAATGATTTTTTTCCGTAAATTTAAACTTATTCCCTGCTATGCCAATATCTTTCAAGTACAAGAGGGACCAGATAGTCTCACATTGCCTGGACAGCAGTGAAACAACCAGCTACCCTAGGATGTGGCAAGAAATCCACTTTTCTCAGTTTTCCCAAAGATGGTTGATGCCCCAGATCAGCAGAAAGTAGTCTCAAGACCCTCATTTCTCTAACCTGCAAGGCCTAATTCCTGACTTTTTTTAAAAAATAAATAAAGTTGGGAGAAACATTTGGATCCATACAACCCTGGCCCCACTCCATGAAGACCTGAGAGAGTGTATCATGCTTGCATCTAGAGTAGGCAGTATCTGCTCTGGTTAAAAGGTGAAACTCTCCGTATTTATTTTTCTTCTTTTGATTTCTCTCTGCATCCCTTCTCTCTCTATTTCTCTTCTCTCCTTTCCTCTTCTCTTCTCTTCTCCTCTCTCCTCTTCTCTCCTCTCTCCCCTCCCCTCCCCTCCCCTCTCCTCTCCTCTCCTCTCCTCTCCTCTCCTCTCTTCTCCTCTTCTGCTGTTCCTGTCCCACAGGACAGTCTCTTCTCTCCTTATTCCCTTTAACCCAATAAACTCCTCGCTTAAGCTCTGTCTTTATGGCATATTTGTCTGTTCCTCGCTTATCTTGGGCTCTCATCCACTGCCAAGGAACTATTTGTGTGGAATCATTACGCCTTTCTTTACTTTGCTTTCCTCCTTAGTACCTCATTTATCCATCCTTTTACATGATTCACCTTTAGCTTTACATTCCTATCTCTTGTCCCTTGAAATCTCCCTCCACAACCACTTGCTAATTTCTTTATTTCAATGGATAATCCAAATGGAAAACATGTATCTCAAGATATAAAGATAATATTCACAAATGAGATCAAATAAGGAACATTAGTTTGGTTCTGGGTTACCTCACTGAGAATAATTATTTCCAGCTCTATCTACTTACATGTAATACAATTTCATTTATAAGAGCTGAATAATATTCTTTTCTATAAATTTACAACATTTTCATTATGTGTTGATCACCTGATGGACATCCAGGCTGTTTTCATTCAGGCTATTTTGATTTGTTTGATCACAGTTATAATCATTTCTCTGAATTATTTGGAATTTCTACAATGCCATTTCCATTCATGGACATTACTATGGGATTTACTTTCATTGTTTTTTTTTTTTTTTTTTTGAAGAGCAATGCTATTTTGGGTTTCCAAGATTGATTGAATTCTCCACATTGATTTTCTTTCTGGGTTGATGTCTATAGACATGGAGTTGGTTTATTACTTGCTTTAATCTTTCTTCATTCTTTCTTCATTCATCAGAAGTATTTATACTGCTCTCGAGCAAATAAATTCATAACAGAGTTGAGAATCTTAATATCCTCTGTTTTTCTAGTATTTGAGGTGACAGTTTAATCCCAAGTACTTGGTTTTTTACCTGCAAAATGGTGCCTTTGGCAGCTGTGTTAAGAACCTTACAAGTTTTCCTATGGACTGCCCCTGTATATCAAGGCAGAATGGTGAATCTGGAGTGTCTCTTTCAAGCATCTGGAAAGGCTCTGGGTCTTTGGACCATAAATTGTTACTTGGAAGTTATGAGGGGGAATTATGCTTGGATTTGGTTCTTATTCATTTGTGGCAGCTAATTGCTACATAGTTTATGATATTATTTAATATAGAAAAGTCTTAATTGTATTGTTATTTTTATTGTATTATATTGTATGATATTTTTCTATCATGTATGTTTTAAATATATTTGAGAAAACAGTGATCACCAAAACGTCATAAAGCCAGACATTATCAAGGCATAAAATACTACCTTTAAAACTAAGCAACTTTGTCTGCTATTAGGATATAACTTCTGTTAGAAAGACATCTATAATTATTCCTTCTGTAAGAATGTTCCATTATTATTTAATCAAAAAAAGTTTCTACAGTCCCTAGAAATCTTTTTAGTATCCATCTGCAATTGGACCATAAACACATATGTTCTTTTTTTGCTTCTGTCTTTTCTACTGTATTTTAAGAAATGTATTCTTTAATAAATAAACTAGTTAATATTTTCATACTCTCTGACTATAACTACTAGTTGTAACTGATTGTTGGTGCTTTAAATTTGCATTTTTGTATTTCACATTGATTATTATCATAGAATGGTCCTAAACATAATTAATCATTTTGGTTAGGAGACCAAATAGAATCATATTGTTTCTTTACTACTTTGGAATGCAGCCTGGATTTAAGTTTTTTAATGTATGATTGAAGTTTATTTTTATTGTTAATGTATTTGTTAGGATCAGCTTCCCCATGATCAGTGGATCTCTGACTTAGAAGGACCATTTTGTTTTTGGTCATGTTTATTTTCTATACTAAGAAGTTTCTTTGATGAGGGATGGGAGCTATGTTTATCTGAGGGTATAAGAAAGTTATAGAGTATAATAAATGATTATGATGATCTAGAAAATTAGTGGTAGTAGGTTCTCCTCTAAGATCCATGACCTCACTAGCACAGATAGTTGGCTAGGCTTCTAGCACCTGTGTGTTTCCCTCTTGATGAACAATTCCCTGGTCAAATTAAATAGGTGTTAGCAAACACCAAGATTTGAATACAACTATTGCATATTTAGGGTTATTTAATTGAGCTGACCATTGCATTTCAAATGCAAAACATTAGACAACTCCTGAGAGAAGGAGAATTAGCCTCTCTGGTTGAGTTTCTTAATTGGCTCTTCAGTGCAAAATTCTCAGCAATGAAATCACACACACACACACACACACACACACACACACACACACACACACACACAGTAAAATGCGCACATATTTGGGCATATTTAGGTTATATAAATATATATGTATGCAAATACACATATATATTCACAGACATATAAATATATATTCACAGAAAAGGATACCACAGATTTAAGAGCTAGTAATGGGGGAAAAGGGAAAGGTTGGGGATTAAAATCCAAAAGTGAAGCATTTTTAGTAATAATATAACAAATAAATACATAATGCTATTTACTTCAACTGTTCTATTTTTTAATGAATTGATTAATAGATCCTGGTTTTAAATAAGGTTTTGGAAACATGAAATCATGCAAACATGATAAGAAAGACGTAAAATTTATTATTTTGTGAAATATATTTTAAAAAATCTTAAAGGATTACATAGCACAATGGTTGCATTTAAACCTTTTAATTTGGGGCTGGAGAGATGGCTCAGAGGTTAAGAGCATTGCCTGCTCTTCCAAAGGTCCTGAGTTCAATTCCCAGCAACCACATGGTGGCTCACAACCATCTTTAATGGGGTCTGGTGCCCTCTTCTGGCCTGCAGGCATACACACAGACAGAATATTGTATACATAATAAATAATTAAATAAATAAATATATTAAAAAGTAAATAAACCTTTTAATTTAAAAACTTTATACTAAGTTTTTATTGGTGGAAGTTTTAACAGTGGAAAATATGATTTTAAGAGGAAACAAAGAACTGTATCCCAAGTGGGAGTTTCTGAATTTCTCTTGCTTTGCTTTCTGTCCAGGTTGAACAAGAAGCAATACCCTCCCTGGTTAGATTACTTTGCAAATACTTCTTATTTTGCCTTGCATAGTTGTGCCTGTTGCTTTTGCCCAGCTGGCTATCACAACTTGATTGAATTCTAGCCCATCAAGTCTCACAGTTTTCCTCTACATTTAATTAAGACTATTTAAATAAGCTTGTTTTCCTATACTTGAGAAAAGTTTATAGGCACTCTTTACTGCCCTGTTCAGGGTCTTCTTCCAATTGCCATTGAATCCCTCCTTATCAGAATTTTTTTCTGAATGTGGTAAACTATTTTGCACATTTTAATCGTGCTAGTATTGTTGGTTCTGGTGTGGAGACAGAATTCACAAACCCCTAGATGGACTGAGATTCACATTGTAGATGTGTATGGGGTTGCTTACAGGGAATTAGTGATCAAATCCATGGCTTCATAATGTGTTAGGCAAGCAGTGTGACCAGCCCATTATTTGTTTTTTTAGTTACTTTTATACTTTGCAGCTTAACCCCTTGTTAGGTAGGTAAAAAGGAATTCCCGCACATTTGTCTGGTATCTGTTTAGTTTCTTCATTTTGCTGTCCCCAAGGGTGCTTAGCAGTTCACCACATGGGTGTTAGTCTTAATTATTACTCAGTGCCTTTGGAGTTATTCATGATAAGTATTTCCTAAACTAAGTTTTTCACTGGTGTTTTGTGTAGTAGATTTATAGTTTAAAGTTTTGCATATACTTTCTCTTATTCATTTGCTGAAACCTTACACTACCCTATAAATCATGGCCAAATTACTTGTCAGTGTATTTGTATTTCTAGTTTTTTTTTATTTGTAATTTTCCTCGTGTTTGTTGGGAACTTGAATGTCTCATGCTTAGTAGATATCCGCTTTTGAAATGTTCTTTTTTCTTTGTACAATATGTTATGCTCACTTTTTACATGAGCACATTTTATTATGAATATATTTCTTTTCTACTTGTACTGCATCCAAGGTTGTTTTCATTTTAAAATACAGCATAAAAACTTTTTTAAAAAAGAAAAAAAATTTATTATTTTATCAGTCTATTATTTTTTACTGACAAATTTACTTTAAATAGGGTATAGCTGGCAATATTGTGGTTGGTTAACAATAAAAATTGTTTAATTAGAGTTCTGGAATGTATTGGTACCTAATTTACAATAGATATATCTAACTCAGTTGTCAAAAGCTCAGTTAGACATATCTATTGGATGTTAGGAACAAACAGGGAAGCATTTATTTCAAAAGTATGTAAAATGTTTATGAATAAGTACTCATTTTTATTCTGACATTGGTAGTTAAAAAATTGACATGCTATTACTTGATTCAAGGGTTATTTTTAAAACAAAGTTTCCATAGAGATTTTTATCACAAGTGTTTAAAAATCACAAGTAAAACATATGCATTTGTTTTGCAACTGTAAGTCTGAAATTATCAGCTTACAGCAATGAAAATGTTCAGAAACATACAGCTCAAAAGTCTTTAATGCTGGTAGCACAGTAAGGTTGATGAGCGTCTCCTGGAAACAGCTTTGAAAGGGAAAAAGGAAATACTCTCTGGGGGCACTGAAAATATACTGATCATTTTCTGAGGGAGACAGAACATGGAGATTTTTTTTTTCAGTTTTGAAAACTTCACAACCATGGGAAGATGATGTGAGCCTAAGACTTAATGCTTCTGGCTTCCCCTAACTCCTTGTGGTGAGCTCTTTTCTCAGAGCAAGGAGATAAAAACTAGCAGAGATTTGAGAGAAGCAGACTTGGATTCAGATGAGAAATAGAACTTTGCCATCAAAGATTTATGGTTACTTAGAAAAAAACGCAGGAAATCCTCCCACAGCCTTACTAACAAAGGGTTCAGTCTTCATTAGAATCTATATTATAAGTTTGATAATGCATAAATATAAAAAAAGGTGAGCAGTTTTCCCCATATATTACTGGGTGACTAATAAAGTGTACAAAGGCTGTTGAGACAACAGATTCTTGGGACAAAAATGAATAAATTACTGAGAGGGAAAGTTAAGTAAATCTGGCAAATTCTGCAGACACTTTAGTGTTTCTCCACACTGAATAGTTTAAGACCATTGTTAACAGAGGTAATTGTCTAAGCAATAGATATAGAGATAGAATAACAACCCTGAAGGAAAAGGCTGAATCACAGTTATGATAACTAAAGAAAATCACAAATAACTTAACTGTCAGACCAAAAGAGGAAAACTGGTTCTGCAGTTTACTGACAACTTAAAGCAAAAACCTTCAAAAAAGTGTTTATGTTTAAGAGTTACTGTTAAATAAATAAAGCATTTTAAATTTTGTTTGTAATATTAATCCCATAATTCTAGATCATCATAAACATAGCAAGTCATCTCGTCAAGGACTGCCAAGAGAGGAAATCATTTTCTTCCCAGGATGAGCTTCTGCATTGGTTGTCTAAACTAAATGGCTAGTGTTGGATATTTTTACATAGGAACAAAGCTCGATGGACTTTGTACGTTATATACCCATTTGGGAATATGCATATAAATACATACATAAGAGTGAATGTATATATTTCTATATAGTTTATATATAAAGTGCTATATATAGTTTATGTGTATGCATATGGATAACAATAACAATTAAAGAACAGATCATGAATTGGGAAGAAGGGACACAGCGGCTGGAGAAGAGAAAGTGATGTAGATACAGTGCTTATGTATGAAGTTCTCAAGAAAACTATTAATACTACAGTAAAACATCTGAATGAAAAAGAAAAAAAGAAGCCAAACTTAAAGCTACAGGGTCCAGAAACATGGTTAAAATTAACAAAGGGATACTAAAACAAACAAACAAATAGGCAAATGACACTGTGGAATCATATACTTGACATGTTGTAAGTTCAATAACTGTTTCGTATTTGGTAAAAACACTTTCGTGTTATGTAAAAATAAGCTTTAACTAAAATCATTCACAAATGAACATCATACTGAAAAAATATGTTTAACCTTTTAAAAGTACTTACAAATTTCCTCATAGTGAGAGGAAGAGATGTCATATTTAAAAACTGATTTACTATAATGAAGAAATCAAAAAAGAAATATATCTAAAAATATTAAAGAAAATATAAAAATACATTTACATATAGTCTCTCCTATTTATTATAAGTAAATATATACTATATAATGACACAGGGGATGGATGCTATAATAGTATCTCTAATAGTTGTTGCAGCATAGCAGAAAATTTAGTTCTAGATTAAATATATTACTATAATTGTATAATAGCTAATCAAAGTGACATGTGACAATAGAGCAAAAATAAAAAGAAATTTAAATAATACACTAAAATTTTTATTGAACTAAAATGTATAGGATCTAGCAAGATATGAAAAGACAAAATAATTTAAAGGTGCACTCACTTTCAAGTGTATACCTAAACTAAATTTGTTGAAGTGTAGAAATTGCCTATAGAAACAAAAATGAATGAAATATTTGCTAGAAATATAAAATACTTTTTGTATTTAAAAGCTCAATTACAATTAGAATCAAATAATGCAAAAATTTGGAAAAAACATAAAAAGATAACATTTTTATTTGACATATTGTACTCTAAAATAGACTGTTACTGGAGGTCAACAGACATTTCATAAAAATAGTAATCATAATGCATGAAAAGGAACAACATAGTGTTCATATTCACTTTTATTACTAAAAGATATCCTCCATAGTTGAAGTACACACATCATAAAATGAAATGAACAACAGAAATTTTTAGAATACAATTACATATATTAATAGTGGGTTTTCAATATTTAGATAGTACAAGTAGACAGAAAACCAAAATTATATGTGGTGAAAAATCCATGTTAGAAGCATAAATGGACATTTGTTTCTTTACACAAAGTCAAAATTTATTGAGTAACAATACATTCGTAAGTGATGTCAATTTTATTGTCAGCAATTTGAAAAATATATCTTAATTCCCTTAGAGAGTAACACAGATTTCAAAAAAAACCAAAATTCCTTGTAATATGATTGAGCATCTTTTGGGTTTATGCCCAAGAGAGGTATTGCTTGGTCTTGAGGTAGGTTAATTCCCAATTTTCTGAGAAACGGCCATACTGATTTCCAAAGTGGTTGTACAAGTTTGCATTCCCACCAGCAAAAGTCTCAACACATTTTGGATGCCATATTCTGTAGTATTTGAAATATTTGAAGAATACCTATCTATGTGAAATATAACTCTGTACATCTAGAAAATCTAACTAACATGACTATAAGCTTGACTATTAATAAAATCAGAAATGAAAAGTGGACATAACAACAGACAAGGAAGAAATCCAGAGAATCATTAGATAATTACAAAAACCTGTTCTCTACAAAATTGGAAAATGTAAAAGTAATGGACGATTTTCAGGATAGGTAATATATACCAAAATTAAATCAAAACCAGAAGAACAATAAAATAGACCTATAACCTGTAATCAGAAGATATAATAAAAAAAAAACCTTCCAACCAAAATGAGCCCAGGGCTGGATAGTTTCATTACACAATTCTACCAGTACTTCAGAGAGCTAATACCTATACTCCTCACACTGTTCCACATGATACGAACAGAAGGAACATTGCCAAACTCTTTTAATGAAGTTACAGTTATCCTGATACTGAAACCACACAAAGACTCAACCAAGAAAGAGAATAACAGACCAAACTCTCTCATGAACATTGATGCAAAAGTACTCAGTAAAATACTGACAAACCAAATCCAAAAACACATCCAAAAAAAAAATCACTCCACCATGATCTAGTAGGATTCATCCCAGAGATACAAGAATGTCTCAACATAGAAATATATATTAATGTAATCCATCATATAATTAAACTGAAAAAAATCACATGTTCATAACAGCATTACTTCTAGTAATCAGAACCTGGAAACAACCTAGATGTCCCTCAACCTAAGAATGGATAAAGAAAATTTGGTACAATCACACAATGAAGTACAACTCAGTGGTAAAAAACAATGATATTTTGAAATTTTCATGCAAATACTTGGAACTAGGTAAAACCATCCTTTGTGAGGTAATTCAAACTTAGAAAGGTGAACATGGTATGTACTCACTCATAAGTGGATATTAGCTGTAAACCAAAGGATAGTGAGTTTATAGTTCACAACCCCAGATAAACTAAGTAACAAAAAAACCCTAAGAGAAACATATGTAGATCCCCCTGGGAGGGGTAAATAGACAAGATCTCCTGAGAAAATTGGGAGCATGGGGGTGGGGGAAGGAGGGAGTGTGGAAGGGGAGGAGAAGGGGAGAAAGGGAGGGGGATAGAGAAATTGAGAGAATGAGATAGCTGATATTGAGGAAGGACAGAGATGGAGAGCAAGGGAGGAGTTATCTTTATTGATGGTTCCATCATGGCGTTAGCAGGAAACTAGCACGAGAGAAATTCCCAGGAATCTACAAGGATAACCTAAACTAAGACTCTAAGCAATAATGGAGCATGTGCCCAAACTGGCCTTGACCTGTATTCAAATAGGTGACAATCTTAAATGTCACCATAGAGCCTTCATCAAGCAACTGATAGAAGCAGAGGTAGAGAACCACAGTGGAACACTGAGCTGAGATCCCAGTGTCCAGTCAAAGAGTAAAAGGAGTGAGAATATGAGCAAAGAGGCCAAGACAATGATGGGGATGCCCACTGAAACAGATCATCTGAGATATGAGAACCTACCAACTCAGGTCTTACAGGCAAGGAACATGCATAAGACCAAAGTATGTCTATGGAATGTGAGTGACAGTTGTATGGCTGGGACAGACTATGGGGCCACTAGCAGTGGAACCAGAATTTGTCCCTGATGCTTGTACTAGTATTTTGGAATCCATTCTATTTGGTGCAACACTTGCTCAGCCTAGAAACAGTGGGGGGGGGCTTGGTCCTATCTCAAAGCAATGTGCTAGACTTTATTAACTCCCCATTTGAAGCCTTATCCTCTCTGAGGAGAGGATTTGGGGTGTGTGTTGTGGGGGAGGTGGTGGGAACAGGAGGAGGGGAGGGAGTAGGAAATCAGAGTGGTAGGTAAAAAGAGAAAGGACCATTTTAAAAAAAAATTAAAAATGTAACAAAAATTTAAAAATAATTCCAATCAAAAAAGCAAATTCCTTGATTGCATTTTTATTCTCCAATACTGATGTTCAGATCAAATATATTTTACACAGTAAATACATAAATATCTAAATATTTTCTCTGCCCACCTCCTGATGCATATGAGGTTGTTATTATTTGTTGGTTGTTTTGAATATATTTCATTAAGTATGGTAGTCTCTTCTGTGCATTTGTGGCCAGGGATAAGACTGCTAAACACATATTCTTTCTCTGTTTACTATTTTGAGAGCTCTCCATACCACTTCTTCTTTTTAACTCCCAAACAGACTTACTCTGTTCCCTTTAATTAAACATAGAATTCTTTCTCATGCTATATAATCTGAATACAATTGACCCTTGCTCTGAATTTCCAGTTCTACTACATCTCCTCTTCCACCTGAATCCACACCTTTTCTATTATCACATAAGATTAGACTTTTATTGCCATTATTTTTGGTTTTTGAGACAGGGTTTCTCTGTAGCTTTTGGACATATCCTGGAACAAGCTTTTGTAGATCCCTCTGGCCTTGAACTCACAGAGACCTGCCAGCTTCTGCCTCCTGAGTGCTGGGACTAAAGGCACGGACACCACCACCTTGGCTGATAAGATCAGGCTTTTAAGAGATAAAACAGAACATAACAAAATAATTATAGCAAAATTAATCAAAACCGTCATATTGAAGTTGAACAAGTCTAGTCAACAGAAAAATGAAATTGCAGCAATAAAACTTATAAGAGGGGGTGAGTTTCTGGCCCCGCGGCGCCAGCCTGGGACGGGGAGCTCGGAGGTTCCTTGGCCCCCTATCCTTCTTGGGCAGAACCCTACCCACTTCGGCCCCACCGCCCTTTTTCAGCACATAACATCAACCAGCCCAGCCTGTCTGGGCACTGGGTCCGAATCCTCGAGGCACCCAAGCGGGAGGGAGTTCCTTTGTTTCTATGGCCTGCCTGCAACAAGCAGGGTAGGCGCCTTGTTTGCGACCTGCCCATCCAGCACAGAGACCTGATCTCGGAGCCAGGAGACCCAGCTTTGGGGTGAGTTTCTGGCCCCGTGGCGCCGACCTGGGACGGGGAGCTCAGAGGTTCCTTGGCCCCCTAGCCTTCTTGGGCTCTCTAACAGGGCTTCTACTCTATCCATACTGCCTCTTTCTTCCTAGCCCACCCAGCTTCCATCCAGAACCCTCCCCACTTCGGCCCAACAGCCCTCTTTTGGCACATAACATCAACCAGCCCAGCCTGTCTGGGCACTGGGTCAGAATCCT
>NC_022013.1:36690644-36698735 GCF_000317375.1 Microtus ochrogaster | reverse complement strand
AGCATTTGTTCAACTATGTTCATAGCTGTATTATTTGTAATAGCCAGAACCTGGAAACAACCTAGATGCCTTTCAATGGAAGAATGGATGAAGAAAGTGTGGAATATATACACATTAGAGTACTATGCTGCAGTAAAAAACAATCACTTCTAGAATTTTGCATGCAAATGGATGGAAATAGAAAACACTATACTGAGTGAGGTAACCCAGACCCAAAGAGATGAACATGGGATGTACTCAATCAAAGGGTTTTTAATGTCACAATTTTCATCTATGATTGTAGCAATGCACTATTCTGAAAACGCATCTTGCATTTTAAACCACTAGAAAATTTTCTGGACCTCACAGCCAATGTTCACAATATATCTTGAAGTTGTTTAAGTCTTAAAACTTCTGTTAGTCTCCTGTGTACCCAAATGGTTTATTTAGACTGCCTTTAAAAGAACAATAAAAACCAATCGCACTTTCCTTTGACTTAACATGTGATCAATTTTTACAATCTAAGTTAATGCACAGCGCAGTCTTACTGTTGTATTACTTTATGCCCTTGACCCAGAGTAATACTTGAATGTTATTTGCTGAAAACAGAGAATGCAGAAGTTGAAAAAATGTAATGAATTCTAATCTAAAAGTAGAAGGTAACCATTTTTGAATATAGGTTGATAAACAATGATGTTTATATTCTGCATCAGTTGGGCTCCTTTGGAGACAGTGACTTAATCCCTAATACTTTATTAATGATTTCTGTATCCCATTCCTTCTCTTGTGTGATTTTTTCATGCAGCTCATTATGTAGAGAGAGAGAATCCCTTTGTTAGAGATGGACAGATGCCACTTCTACACAGACACCATAACACACACAGTTAGTAACAGACAAAACAATTACACACAGCTTATAACAACAAAGATCCGTATAGGGGGAGACACAGGGAGCATTGAGAAGAGAACTCAAATCTTTACTGTTCTTGGTTAGTGACTCCAAAATGAAGTGCTTGTATTTCTTACCTTAATGTGGCCACAATGCATTATTTGTAACACAGAATCAATCACTAATATGCAGTAATTTGCACAAATGCCATTTTTATTTCTTATGTCATTAATTAAACTTTGAGGAAAATCATCATGTAATAAAATAGACTTGAAATCAACTTAAAATTTTTATCATTTATAGAATCATGATTCAGAGTAAGTTTTTATTTCCATAAAACTATTCAATGATCTTAACAATTTTTCCAAATTTTTTTGAGTTTGAAGTCATGAAGAATCTGGAGTGATGACTGTAATATCAGCATGACTCTCCTATTTATCTATTGTCTTCTCTAATGAGCACTGTGATTGGCAGGCGACTCTTGGGCACCTGCTCTCTGAAGTTCTATCCAAGTAATCTATACATAATAAAATCTCTCACAATAGAACTCATTCTGGCTGATATTTACTTCAATTATTTTTGTTCAAATATATTTTGATTTTCTGCAATTCTTTGTATGATGTTAACACAGCTCTTGCATGAACAATATAACTATTACTAACCATTGCTTTTCTGGGAACTATTGATTTGAGTGTGGAAAAATACTACTATCAAGTCTAATTAAACTACATAGAAAAAGATTTGGACGTCTATTAGAATTAGTATTTCAAATCCTCTTTAAGTGCATATAGCCTGGTAACCCCTTATCATTTCAGCACTCCACTTTCCTGAGAAATTTTACAGTGTTTATGCATAGGTACAAGCACCAATAAAAATATTATGTAGTAACATAGCTACATGGATAAAATGAAATTATTGAAAAACTCCTGGAATATAAATATTATAAGAGCCAGAGGGGGATGGAGAGCACCAGGAGAACAAGGACCTCTTAATCAACTAAGTGCGAATGAGATCACAGAGACTGAAGCAGTAGGCCAAAGGATTACATTGATCTGACCCAGGTTCTCTGCATATATATTATAGTGGATCTGCAGGGGAGGGAAACTGGGGAGAATAAGGAGGAGCAGAGAGAGGGGAAAATTTATTTAGATTATACTCTATGAGGAGAAACTATAATTAAGATATATTTGTTGAGTAAAGGGTCTATTTTCAATAAAATAAAAAAGAAATAAAAAGAAAAAGTAAACAGTTTATGTGAATATTGATACACAAATCTGTAAACCAATAGACATTGTCATCTTAAATTTAGATACTCTGCATCCTAGAGATTCATGTTTCAATACAATAAAATTAACAGAGAATTGGATTTTTTTAGATAACATACAAGGTTTTGTGCTTTCTGTAAGTAATTTGGATAGTTTCCTAGAGAAAATATGTGATGATATCACCATTCTATAAAACAGTGAAATAAGTGTCCTACTGGTTTTCTACACTATAAGGTTAACAATTCATTTAACATTTCAGTTGAAAACAGGTTTACTTTTACTTATCAAAAATATAAATCTCGTAAATCCTGGCTATAATGCTTTTAATATTAATTTCTACTCTTCACTTTGACTTATGTTTATTCCCTGGTGACATTGGCTTAGCTTTACAGCATCTGTGGGAATTGTTCATAACAAATTTCTCTTAGCACAGTAGGAAATAATCCCTGGAACGTTTGGTAAGTGATTTCCGTCCATTGGGTAGCCACTATGCTTTTTACCAATAATGTTGCAAAATTCCTTTTTAAATGTTTTTCATCATTTTTAACTTCAGGATTGATATCTAAAGGCCATTTCAGTAAAATGGCTTAGTGTACTGTTCAAATTGGTCTATTTAATTGAAGATAAAGAGTACTTTTATCATGAATCACATGAAATTTGCAGAAAATGGATGGAACTAAAGAAAAATCATTCTGAGTGAGGTAATCAAGACCCAAAAATATAAATATTGTATGCATTTTCTTATATGTGGATGTTAGATATTAAGTAAGTGATAACCATTCTACAAACTAGAACCAGAAAGTTTAGAATAAAGGGAGGGACTAGTGGGGACACAAAGATCTCACTGAGAGTGGAAACAGTAGATTTTAAAGATATAATGAAGGTAGGAGCATAGGAGAAGGCTAACCATGTTGAAAGGGGTGCGTTTAAGAGAGATAATGTGGGGAAAGTTAGCAAAAATTGAGGGACGTTTGAGGGCTGATGTGAAAACCAAATGCAGTGAAAACTTCATAAGTTCTATTAAGGCAATCATAATGAAGTCTCCAAATAAAATGAGAGACAGAGTCCCAGCTTGTCATCTCTTGTCACCAAAGAAAACTTGTGGTACTGGGAATGGATTCTATCAAATTGAGTGTAGGCAAAAAGTTTTCCTTGAAATCCTCCATCACCTGGCTATTGCCAAGACAGTAAACTGTCCTCCACAAACTGACAGCGAGACCACATTACAGAAAATAATAGCCAAAACTCGTTGAACATGGAGAGGTCAATCTGGAGCCCTCATAGAACCTTCACCCCTATGTCCAAGAATATTTGGTAAGGAAGGTATTATCCGGGCTACCAAAAAAGAAAGTAAACACTAACCCAGTCACAAACCTCTATTCTACAATGCTGTCTGGATTGCTAAATACACTAGGACAACGGTGACACAAAATTTGTGGAAGTAACCAATCAATGTCTGATTTGACTTTAGGCTGACTCCGATGAACTGGAGCCCATACATCACAGTTGTTGTTACCAAGAGCCTAAGACTAAAAGCCCAGAGATGTTATGGAAAACCAGTTACTACTGGTCTTATAAAAAAGTTACATATGATATTATGATATCCACTCAAAGATCATGGCTTTATGCTGTCAAATCAAAGAAGCTTCCTTCTGCAGCAGATGGACAAATAGAGAGATCCATAACCAGTCATTACATAGAGAAAGAGAGAGAGAGACTTTGGAACACATACCTCTAAATGGGACACCTCAATCAAATCCCTCTTTTTAGAACTCAAGAAACCCCACAGGAGGTTGTAAAAGAACTAGAGGGCATCAGGAGAACGAAACCCTCTAAATCTATAGAGCAAAGCTCATATGTTCACACACAATGCAGCAACAAGTGTAGGGCCTACATGGGTCTGTGCCAACTTTTCTGCATACACACTAGAGCTTTCAACTTAGTGCTTTTATGGGACTACTGAGTGTGTGAAGGAGTATGTCTCTGATCTTCTTTCCCTTGGGCTCTGTTCCTTTTGTTGGTTTGCTTTGTCTAATTTCAATGTGATTGTTTTTATTTTATCTTATTATATTTTATTTTGTTATGTTTTGCTCTTATTTCTTAGAAGATTTCTTTTCTAATTGGAGATAGAAATGTAGTGGACCTGGGTGGGACAGGTGGTAGAGAGAAACTGGGAGGAGTATAGGGAGATGAAACTGTATCAATATATATTTTATGAAACCAGAACCTATTTTCAATATAGGGAAAAATAAAGAAAAAGAGTGCCTTACATAGTGAGTGCACGGTGAAGTACTAATTTTTTTTTTGAGAGAACAATATAATAAGTCGTATTCAATATAATCTATTAATTAATATTGCTTATATGTTATATATAGGATATATGTAATTTATATAAGAAAGTATTTGAATTCTTGATTTTTTCTACATATAACAATGCTCAATACAATAAAATTAGAGATTACACTTTCAGAGAAATTTGTGGCCACCTAATATAAACTGACAAGGGCTTTTTAATTTCATAAATATCAAAAAAATTTAATGATGTTTGGCAAGATCTGAAAACATAGAGTAATTATGAATAGATCAAAAATATTTCTTGGGGTATGAAATGAAAAGAGAACCCAAAAGTTCCCTCTTGGCATTTGTAACAATAACATGATTTGGCTCTACCCTAATTTTCTGTTGGTAACTCTTGCTACTCAAGAGTTTATTTTTCCATTGTTCATTTATAAAATTCTTGATTTAAAACTTGGTTCTATCTTAATGTTTCCAAAAACACTGCCTATAGATCTTTTCAAAGCCAATGATTGTGATGGGTTTCTTATTACCATGCTTGCCACAGAAAAGAGCAAATGCTATTGCTTTCATAATTCACTGGCAATTGATGAAATTTTATTTTTACAGATAACAGTTTTAAATCCATAGAATATATTCTCATTAGTAATGGAAGAATGCTGAATAGTATAATTCAAATGGAAGAGGCCATGATTGCTTTAGGTGCACTAATCTTGCCATAGAGTTATTTCAAGATTTTGTTGATGTAATATAATGCTATTTCCACATACTTACGTATATAGGACATATAAACTTCTCAGTTTGTTGTGAAAAGGACAAGGGTTTTTGTTAACACACATTTAACAGGATTCATGAAAAGAGTTATGATGGTTAAAATATGCTCAACTTGGCAGTACTGAGAGGTTTCTAAGGCATTAAGTAGACCATTTTATCAGATATAACTCCAAGAATCTTCCTAATACAGGACAACAATATGTTTGCAGGAGAAAGGATGATCTGAATGTAGAGTGTGGAGTACTACCTAACAATTTGGGTCTCTAGGTGAAACTAGGTAGACAGAGATAATACAGGCTCCATACTATCTGAACAATTTCATATATAAATGGTGCCATCACTCAAGAACACTAGACTCCAGCTTTTTCAGTCTTACAGTAATAATGCGCAACATATATTTTCTTATCATTAATCTTGAAAAATTGACTATTTCTTTCTACAATGTATCTGTTGTCATCACATCCTCAAAGACCACATGCTACCAAAAACCCTATCCCCTGTGCATCCTGATCCATTTATCTATTTTTTTCCTTTACTTTTTGTCTATAACTTCCTTATCTACAGCCATGGATATGCAGTAGATTGCTGGTCTCCTTTTGTTTTGAAGCCTCTAATTTCCTGAACCAAGCATTCACATGTCTTTTGTCTATCCATATCAACATAGATGTATTTAGACTAAGAGCCTGTCAACCTTGTAAGTTGTAATGGATCACTGTTATAATTGCATAGATAGGTAGGTAGGTAGGTAGGGATGTAGGTAGGTAGGTAGGTACATAGACAGCTAGAGAGTGATATAATAGATAATTCTCTCTCTCTGTCTCTCTGTCTCTCTGTCTCTCTCTTGCTCGCTTGCTGTTTCTCTTTCTCTCTCTCACACACACAACACAAATCCTCAATTTTTTTATTTTTTAGTATTTAAAAATACTTAGATCTATGACTAAATAAGGGTGTTCTAGAAGATTGCTTATATTTATTAACAAGATTTGTGTTGAAAAGTTGGAAGCAAAGGAACACTAGAGTTCTGTGTACATGTATTTTGTTGTTGTTTGTGGTAGTGGTGGAGTTTATGTTTTCTTTCCTCCCAAGGCACCATGCATTGTGGGCCAATAAGCCTGAAAAACCATTCTTTACTCAGTCATTCAGAATACAATTCTTTAAAGTCTAACTACTTAAGTTCTTTTTATTCTGCTTTCATTCTAGTTTATTTGAAAGATTTTTGAAATCCTTGACTTCTGCAGCTGTCCTGAGAATATGAAGTAATTTGTTCACTTGTATAATCCTGAATGTTGAAAGGTAACTAAGTCTGAGAATAAATATATTTGAACACATTTTATGAATATCTCTTGCTATGGGACAATAGTCTGTACCCTGTCACTTGTATTTTAAATAAACATTGATTGGCCAGTCGCCGGGCAGGAAGTAGAGGAGGTCATTCTGTATTTGTGTTGCTTTCATTGGTTGAATAAAGAAACTGCCTTGGCCTTTTGATAGGGCAGAACTTAGGTGGGGAGTCAGAACTGAATTCTGAGGAAAAGAAGAATAGAGTCAGGCAGACACCATGAATCTCCAGCCTGAGATGGATGTAGGTTAGAATCATGCCAGTAAGCCACAGCCACGTGGTGATACACAGATTTAAGAGAAATGGGTTAATCAAGATGTGAGAGTTAGTCAATAAGAGGATAGAGCTCATGGGCCAGGCACTAATTTAATTAATACAATTTCCATGTGATTATTTCTAGTGTAAGCTAACAGGGCGAGATGCAGCCCGTCGCTCCTTCTACAACAGTTGCATAGGCAGGGCAACCAGGCAGGAAGCAGAGGCAGGGCAACAATATTTTGGGAAGAGGGAAGTTTCAGTCTGTAGTCGTCAGCCAGGCAGAGAAGAAAGCATACACAGAATAAGCAAGATGTGGCTGCCTCGTCAAAATAGGTACCAAGCCACATGACTGTCATAGAAATAAATATGGGCTAATATAAGTTATAAGAGTTATTAAGAAGCCTGAGCTAATAGGCCAACCAGTTGGTAATTAATATAGACCTCCTTGTGTTTTCTTTGGGACTGAATGACTGCAGGATGGGTGGGACAGAAATCTTTGTCTATAAACTCTGGCAGTAGCCCACATGGAAATATTCATCCAATGCTAATACCTGCACATTTGTTTAGGTTATTTTATAAAGAAATATGATTTAATTATATATACTATGGAACTTGTTTATTTTAATTTTGAAATTGCATAAAACCATTATCTTATGAGATTCTAATTTCCTGAATAAAAATTAAATGTGATTAATGTAAGATGTCTACAGCATTATCTAAGAAATATAAAACATTTTTTTTAATATCTGTATGAGAACTAGTCAACTACTTGTTTGTAGTTATTTAAATTAATATGAACTACTGAATTGCTTGCAGTCACATATATCCATGGACTAGCTATTAACCTGAAAAATGGAGTTTTACCTAAAATATCAATTAGTTGAAAAACAATGAATGCAAATTTTCATTGTCAGTTATTACTAGTAGAATCAGTTTGAAAATTTTTGAGAATAATGGAAGTTTATTCTAATGTATTCTTTTTTAACATTTTTATTTTTTATTGAGCTCTAGCACTATGACTGTACAAACTGTAAAATTATGTGTTTGAGGGCAAGTGTTTTGTACCTCTGACAGTCAACATTTTTATTTGTTTATTTGTTTTTGTTTGTTTGCTTGCTTACTTGTTTTAGATTTTCTAGATAGGATTTCTGTGTAGCTTTGGAACCTGTCCTGGTACTCACTTTGTAAACTAGACTGGCCTGGAATTCACAGAGATCCACCTGAATCTGCATCCAGAGTGCTAGGACAGCCTGCACTACTACCACCTGGAATTCACAGAGATCCACCTGAAT
>NC_022013.1:36677005-36689994 GCF_000317375.1 Microtus ochrogaster | reverse complement strand
TGCCTCCAGAGTGCTAGGACAGCCTGCACTACTACCACCTGGCTCATTGCTCTTTTTTTAATGAAAAAATTTGATGGTTGAATTTTCTTTTCTAATATTGGCCTATAAAAATATCATCAAATTTATTTCCATATTGATCTTAAAATATGCTACATTATATTTTATAATACTTAAAAAAGTTTCATCTATTTTCATATGGAATAAAAATATTAGTCTTTTCAGTGGAAACACCAATTTTAAAGAGCATATTTTACATTTCTTGAATTTTCTCTCATAATTTCAATTAAAGAATACTGTCACTAATTAAATTTATGATAAATAAGTGACATTATGCTATTTTTTCTTAAAAACTTAATTGTTTCGGGCAATGAAGAAAAATGAGTTCCAAACCATAAGTAATCATCTTCAGATAAGAACTGAGTAGTCTTTACTGGTATAAAAATGTATAATTGAACAACCTGGTGACTAGAAACTGGTGGCCCTGCAGAGCTGTGTCACTGCAAGACTTCTTATGTAACTAGAACAGTGAAGACATGCTAACTCATGAGATGTTGGGACCAAAAGGCTGGTGGAGACCATGCACAGTTCTTTTTGGCCTTTTTCAGCTCAGTACCTTTAGCCTGGAAAATGAGGCTATTTCCATCATATGTTTGATGCCATGGTGTCCATTAAAATTACATGAAGTCAGAAAACTTAATTATTTGCAAATCCTGGCCCATTTATGTAATTCCCTTCATTTACAGTTTTTCCAAAATAGAGCTTTTGAAAATTCGGAAGATGTGATTTCTTCTGAGCACCTGAACTACTCCTCTAGTGGGTACTTTCCTTTTTTAATATGTAGTATGGGCTTTTGTTTCTTCTCTTTCTTTCTACTTCTCTCACTCCTGTCTCCCTTTAGTTTCTAACTTTATCTCACTACTGAACTCTTTGTCTGGTACTGAAAGTAACTTATAAAATCCGGAGAGAAGCCTCAGGTTCTCTAGTTCTGTGACTTTCCTAGTCCCTTTCACTAACAATACCCTGTAGAGAGTTAAGTGGCATATGGTAATGGATGAGTGAGTTTTTCTTTTGCTATACATTTTGTTTCTGAAATGGAACAAAAATAAACAAAAAACTAAAAGTTTTTCTAAGTAGAAATATGAACATCATAATGGAACATGCCACATGAAAATCATGAAAAGGTAGGTTCTCTTAGGGCCATCACAAGAAAATATCCATAAAATATCATATATGAAAAGCAAAATTACACATGTCCCATCCTCCCAGCCTAGGTTTCAGACTCAATTATCTTTGTTTGAT
Organism: Microtus ochrogaster; assembly: GCF_000317375.1. Taxonomy (NCBI): domain Eukaryota; kingdom Metazoa; phylum Chordata; class Mammalia; order Rodentia; family Cricetidae; genus Microtus; species Microtus ochrogaster. The sequence continues at coordinate 36,688,695 of NC_022013.1, read as the reverse complement.
ATTCTTATCATTAAGGACTATAGATTTATTCTCTAAACTCAAGCTTTTACCACCAAGCAAAAATTTCTGGTTTATGGAACAGAGTGATATCTAGGATTCAGTCATTCAATGGAGTTGCTTGTAGCCATACTGAGAAGCACCAAGTAGGAAACTGAGAATGTCTAATCCAGTAAAAATTCCTTTCTTGTCCTTTATAGTTTTTTATTTTTATTTTTTGATACAGGTAATGTTTATTTCACATTTTTTTTTGTTTCTGCTGGATTTTGAAAAAGCCATTTCTAGACATTGTGGGACAATGGGCAGCTTTGTCAGTATTTGATGGTGACATTTGTACATGTGTACATCACAAGGTTTATAAGGTACTTTTCTACTAAAAACAAAACCAAAATCCTCATTGTATGATACTTTTGAGTTTCTATTAGTTTAAGTTAACTGTTTCTCTCAGTAGTCTTTTATAATGTCAAGTGAAATGGAATTGTGGCTCTAGGTTATATGATGGAGGAAGGTCATTGGTTAATAAAGAAACTGCCGTGGCCCATTTGATTGGCCAGCCTTTAGGTGGTTGGAGTAAACAGAACAGAATGCTGGAAGGAAGAGGAAGTGAGCTCAGACGCCATTTCCTCTCCTCTCTGGGGCAGACATGATGAAGCTCTGACCCAGGATGGATGTAGGCTAGAATCTTCCCGGTAAACACACCTTGGGGTGCTACACACATTAATAGAAATGGGTAATCAAGATGTAAGAATTAGCCAGTAAGAAGCTACAGCTAATGGGCCAGGCAGTGTTTATATGAATACAGTTTGTGTGTCATTAATTTGGGGCATAAGCTAGCAGGCAGCCGGGAGCTGGGTGGCAGAAAGCACCCCGCAGTTCTTACTACAGTTATAGAATCCAGGGGTCATTGCTATTAACAAAATTGAGTAACTTGAAAGATAAAAAAAACCAAGACAGTCAGTAGAACCCAATCTACTGTAATGTGGCTCATGCTAAGATCAAAATACAAGCAGATTGTATTTCTTTTTTATGAGACAGGATTTCTCTGTGTGTATCTCTGGCTGTCTGGAACACACAATATAGACCTGTTACAGCTATTTCAGTCTTCAAGTCTTGTACTGTTTGCTTCACCTGTTTGATTTTCTCTTCTTTTTCTTGTATTTCCTTGAGGAATTTGTGATTTTTCCCAAGTTTTTGTTTGTCTTTTCTTCTATTTCTTTAAGAGAGTTCTTAAGTTCTTCTTTAAAGTTCTCCATCATTTTCATAAATTTACCTTTAATCATTTTCTTCCACTTTTTCTGTGTTAGGATGATAGAGTCTTTTTGTTGTTTGGTCATTGTGTTCTGGTCTTATGATGTTCCTTTTTAGGTTGGTGGAGGAATTCTTGCATTAGTGCCTACCCATTTCTTCCTTCAAATGAGGCTCCAGTGTCTTTGTGTCTTGGTCTAATCTTTGCTGTGTCTTTTTGAGTATTTTGGAGATTTTCTAGGTCTGCTCTATAATGTCAATGTCTGTCTCAGAAAGTCTCTGAGGTCTCTGTAAGCCTGCTTCTTTGGTCTTCTCTCCTGGTTTGTTATCTTGATGATCTGTCTTAATCCCTTCAATGTTGTAGCAAGCTCTTAGTCCCCTCAGTATTATAGGAAGCTCTCATCTCTTAGGCAGCATGTGGCTAGTAGCTTAGGGCAGGTCCAGTGGATGGGTTTTGGTTTGGGGGAGCCTACCCACAGGAAACTCCATGCCAGCTGTCTAGAAAAGCTAAGGGAGTTCGGGAGGGTCCCAGGTTTTTGTCCCACCATGGAGGTCCTATAGAGTGTGGCATCCCATTGTGTGGCTGTTAACTCACATCTTAGTTCCCCTCAGTATTGTGGCAAGCTGAGTTTCAGAGTTCCACCAAGGTTGCAGGAGGATAGGCAGATTTGAAGGCAAGATGTGGCTAATAGTTTGGAGGGGCCACTGGATGGTGTTGGATTTGGGGGAGCCTACCAATAGGAAACTCTCTTCTTCCTGGCTTGAACAGCCTAGGGAGTTGGGGGAGGGTCCCAGGGTGTTGTTCCACTGTGGAGGTCGTAGAGAGTGGGAAATCCTGCCATATGGCAAGGAATTTAAGTTCTAGTCTTCCTTTCTTTCCATAGTTCTTTAACTAGTTAATTGATTTGATGTACAGTTTCTTAATTTTTCATTCTTTCCTTTATTTTCCTTTTTATGCACATGCTGATGACCTTTCCACCCCTCTGTTCTACCTTCTATTCTATTCCTATGCCCATAGCAGTTCATGTACTTCTAAAAAAAAAGAAAAAAAGATTGCTACAGAGTCTTGGAGATGCATTTGTTGACCTCAGCCAAAAGGATGGCAAGTTCATGAGTCTGAAAGCCAGTGGAGGACGGTCCGCTGACTCATGTGTGTGATCTGCCCCCATGCTTCTCCTACTCTGACCATCATATTATGGCAGCATCATGTACATGACAACATTTCTCTTCTTTTTTGACCATTGTACTTTTGGTGGTATAGTCACCGGTCTTCCCTCCAGGTCATGTTCTAATCCCTAAACCTTGCCTATTCCTTAGCTTCTCAGCTTGCCTACCAAAACAACAATTTATCAAGTTCATTGCCAAGCTTTACTACTTTAGTGTTGCTACCTCTACAGACATGCCTGACCAGTTCTGAAGTTTTAAGAAACAGAAAGTATCTTTACATTATTTTTTTCATTTCCATTCTAGGTTTGGTAATTTGTCACTGTTCCAAAGCAAAATAATCAAATGAGAAAAAAAAACTGTTTAAATAATGAATTCAGCGTAATTTTGCTAATGCTTTCTCAGCACTTGAGGCCCAATTGGTGACACATCATGGCATATGGAGGTCCAATCCAGAGATAAGGTCATGAATACTCTGTCCTTGTAGGCTAGTGTTGCAATCTTTTTGTTCTTTCTGCTCTTTATTGTTTTGATTTCTGGGACATAGTATAATTACCATCATTAGACACTTCACTGTTAATGACTCCTTGAGTGATAGGTACAGAAGCTGATCACTTTCAAACAGATGTTTTTATAGTGACCAAAGTTATAAATTAACACACTTTCTAAACACATTGGTTCAAACATAACTTGAAGTATCTTAGAACAAAGCAGGGAAATCTGTTCAGGTCTCAGATGCTATTTAATGACAAACTCAGTATTGGTGTTGATAGCAGTCTATATCTTTAATACGCTGTGCAATTTTTATGCAATAATGTAAAGGATATTACATCATACACAGAGACAGGAAATTAGTGGTTATTATGGGTCCTAATATAGACTAAGCTAATATGGCTGGGGAACTGCTGCTTTTCAACCTATATATGATCATCAAAGTTTTAATCAATAAATCATCCTTTTTAACAGTATAGCTTCTTAAAATCTTAGTTCACATAAAAAATGAATTAGATTAAGTTGTTCACCTTCTCAAGTTTTAGTTGCAATCTAGTATAATAAAGATAGCCCTTATTATTCCTTAATTCTGAATCTTTAGATTCATATAGCAGTGGATTAAAAATATTTGAAAAATTGAATCTGTGTTGAATATTGTAGATTGTTCTCTGCGGGGAACCATGGAGTTGACCTGGCCTAGCTGCCTTGAGAGACATGTGTCTTAGCTTTTGCAGGTTACAGTCCATAACTCAGGAGACATTGAGTGCCTTCCAATTCAGGATGCTTAGTGTTTCTCTATATGTTCCCTTAGTAGTTAAGGAATCATAAAGACTTCACAGGAAAATTAGTTTTAGCTATTAATAATGTTTGACTTGCAAACTTCAATGTATTCTGGCAACTGCAACTATACTGATTCTGGTAATTGCCATTATATTCTTTTTCATTCTGGTAAAGGTATAAAAAGCAAGTTGCTTTCAATAAACTTCTCAAAAATCTCAGTCTTTCTGTGCCCCCTTCAACCCAGTCTGATTTGATTTCTGGAAGCCATATCAAGTGACCCTGGTCCGGTAGGTAAGCACAGACACTCTGTTATGATTCTGTAAATATACTAGCTGCCTTCAGAGCACTGAAGTTGCACTAGATATTATAAGTAAATTGGATGATTTAAAGCATGTTGTTGTGCTTAGAGTATATGCAAACATCATACCATTTAACAGAAAGGAAACAGTGCTTCCTGAGCATCCATAGGCTCTTGTGTAGAGAATAAATCCTAGATTCTAGATTTTAACTTGGATAGACAATTTATTTTTCTATCAGTTACTTAGGACAATTTCCTAAAATGTTAAAAAGTGCGTGTGATCATTGATCTTCAAAATTAACTCTACGGTTATTTTGAATACTAACAAAAGACAGAGTGAGAAGTCAAACCACAGCCAACAGAGAATTCTTGAAGGAAAATCATTGCAGTTGGAAAAAAATTATAATTCTAAGAAACTAAAAAAGTAGTTATTAAGTATTTATGTGAGCAACTGGAAAGATGTCTGATGAACTTATGAGGGAGTTATTCAACATGATTAAGGCCATAAAACTGGTTAACCTTCTACTGGAGGTTATGATCCTATTCCATTAAAAGTGATAGATGGAGCATTTTATCCCTTGATGATTATGCCTAAAACACATGCTACAAAGTCATTGAGAAAAATATGTTAACTTGTAGACCTTCTTTGAAACTATACTAAGTCAGTGAGAAAAAGTATAGCTCCAAAGAGAAGATTATGGCTTAAAATGAGCTTTGTAAAATAAATGCACTGAAGAAAAGTCAGGGGCTTAGAGACAACAAGAATACACACAGAACCTAATCATTTGCAGAAAATGCAAGCTGTTTTGTCTTACGTCTGCCATTATAATTGTAATAATTTTTAGTTTTGCCACTCTTCTTAAATATAAATCAATAAATAAAATTTTCATAGCCTCTTTACATCTTTATCATTTTCTGTTTACAACAATGTACTTATGCATCGTGTTTGCTTTGTTGCTTTGATCTAGGACTCCACTTGAGATATTTTTCAGACTTTCTAACTATGTTGTAGCTGATTTTATTTTTGATTTGATAATTTTGAAAAAGACATATAAAATATAAGTGGAATATTTAATTTCAGATCTCAAATTATTACCTTCAGGTCTGTAGTCTCAGAAATATGCCATTGGCATTAGGTTATTTTCAGTTCATCATATTAGCATGTTTGAAACATCAATATATCTTATTAGTGCTGTTGCTACATTGATCACTTTATCAAGGTGTTATCTCTAAGGCTTCCTCATGGTAATTACTATTTTCCCCTTTACATAAATTAGTGTCTTCTGAGGAATATGTTGAGATTATGCAAACAGCCCTTATATGATCATGTTCTCTTCACTAATTTTAATTATTGGTTTTACCTGCATTCATTATTGCTATGATATTCCTTAAGTCTGATTTTGTATTTTTGTCTTTCCTACCATATTCATAAATTAAAACTCCACCCTAGGGAACTATAGTTTCTATGAGAAGGTATCTGTTTCTTAAATTTAATATAACTTGCTTCATTTATTTGTGTAAGATGAACTGTGGTATATTATAGCATATGTACACTCATTGATACTTCTCTCATTCTGTGTAGTAGAATCTAATACTAAACCAGTCATGCCTGATTATCATAGGTGGTGGGGAAAGCACACTGCATTGTGACTATAGACTTATGGGATCACAGAGCTGTGTTGTAGATGATATTTTGTGACCAATTAGATTTAGAAACAAAAACAGTCAGAAAAAGAAAGATTACCCAGACCTAACTAAGACCAATGAAGAGGATTGCCAACTGTCCTTTGTTTCACTATAATGTTACCTCCATAAGAATTACCTTTTGTCTATTTCCCTCATGTATGAGACACTATTGTATGTCCTCAAATCTATTGAGTGTGTAAAAGAGAATATTGTATGCTGGGAGTGCTTAGTCTTGGAACTAACCAAATTAACACACTGACCTCCAAATTAAGCAAAAGTTATCTCCTTCCTAAACACCTCTCAGAGATGTTGCAAAATTCGCACTCTAAGAATCCAGCCTTTGCCCCTTGATCATGCTATATCCTTTTGGTTTGCATTACATTCTCTCTCTCTCTGTCTCTCTCTCTGTCTCTGTCTCTCTGTCTCTGTCTCTCTCATCTGTTTGCTTATATGTTCATTGATAAAGAAGTCAGAAAGATACACAATGAAGAAAAGAAAGCATTTTGAACAAATGATACTAGGCTACATGGGTGTCAGCATGTAGATAAAACAAACTGATCCATATTCATCACCCTGCAAGAAACTCAAGTCCAAGTAGGTCGAAGATTTTAACATAAAACCAGATACTCAGAACTTGATAGAAGAGAAAGTGAAGAATAAACATGAATGTCCTGGGACAAGAGACAACTCTCTGTGCAGAACACTGATAGTACAGATCCTAAAATCAACAATTAATAAATGGGACCTCATAAACTTGAAAAGTTTTCACAAGGCAAAGGACACCATCAATAGGATAAAAGCATGATCTACAGAATGGGAATTTATTTCAACAAGTTCCAAATCTGATAGCTAATACTCAAAATATATATAAAACCCATGAAACTAAAAATCAACAAACCCAATAGTTATATTTAAAACTGGGGACAGACTTAAAAAGAGAACTCTCAATAGAGAAATCTTAAATGACTTAGAAATATTTAGTGTCCTTCACCATAAGGGAAACACATGTCAAAATTATTTTGAAATTCAATCTTCTACTTATCAGAATGACAAAGATCAATAACATGAGTCCTAGCTCATATTGGAAAGGATGTGGAGTAAGAGAAAAACTCCTTCATTGCCGGAGGGAGTACAAACTTGTACAGCTACTATGAAAAGCAGTCTGGTAATTCCTCAGAAAAGTTGGAATTAATCTACCTCATTACCCAGATACACCACTTTGGGGTATATTACCCAAAAGATACTCTATTCTACCTATCTAAGGATACTTTCTCAACTATGTTCATAGTAGCTTTATTCATAATAGCCAGAACCTGGAAATAACCTAGATGTTCTTCAACCAAATGATGAATAGAGATAATGTGGAATATTAAGACAATGGAACATTACTCAGCTGTATAAAAATGACATTGTAAAATATGCAAACAAATGGATAGAACTAGAAAAAATCAGGCTGAGTGAGAAAAGCCAAATCCAGAAAGATAAATATGGCATGTATTCATTTATAAGTGGATATTGACTATTAAGTAAATGATAATCATGCATGCTATAACCCAGAGACCTAAGTAGCAAGAGGTGTGCAAGTGGGGGCATATTGATCTCCCTCAGAAATGGAAATAGAATTGATTTTGTGGGTGGACTGGGAATGTGTGGGTTAGGGAACAGTAGAAATCATATGGAAGGAGAGGGTGAAAGGAATGGTTATGAGGAGAAATGATTGGAACTGAGGCGCATTAGGGGACAATGTGTAGTGGAAACTCATGAGAATCTATGATGGTGACCCCAGAAAGTACTCCTAACAATGTGGAATAAGGAGCCTGAATTGTCCATCATCCATAAACCAGACAAGACTGGGATACCAACCAACACACAAAATTTGCCACCTACAATTTATTTTGCCTGAAAGATGTGCTGAGTTAATGGTGGGACAGAACTACTGGGATTGACCAAAGAATGACTTATCTTTGGTCCAAACTACAAGAGGGGAGCCAAAGCATGGTCAGGACTAGAGGCTGGATAACTCAGAGAAATATAAAACTAGAAAAGTCCAGGAATGACAAAAAAGCCAATGAAATGATTTTTAAAGATATTCTGATATGCTCATAGATCAGTGCCAAGCACAATCATCATCAGAAAGATTTCTTCCATAAACTGATGAGAATAGATACAGGGACCCACAACCTGCCTTTAGGTAGAAACCCAAGGGAAGACAGGGAGGAAGGGTTTTAGGAGCCAAAGGGGTCAAAGACACCAGAACCTGACTCAGAATCAATTCTGCAGGGCCTCATAAGATTGAAGCTTGCATGGGTCTGAGCTAGATCGTCTGAATGTATTGTATGGATGTACATCTTCATGTTCTTGTGGAACTCTTAACAGTGTTAGCTGTTCTGAATCTTTAGCCGCCTATTGTGTTGCTTCATCAAGCCTTGCTGTAACTTGTCATGCTATCTTCAGTTGACACCCCTGTAACTGGAGGTTTCTCTCCTGCCCACCAGTTCCTGTCCACACAGAGGCTTATATTAATTATAGAAGTTTGGATTATAGCTCAGGTTTATTACTATCTAGCAGTTCTTTTTAAACTAACCCCTTTCTATTAATTTATATTTTACCACGAATCTCATAACTTGTTACCTCACATCTTGCTTATCCAGCAACTGCTGATGTCTCTCTGATTCTGTGCTCTTTATTTCCCATTTTCTTTGCTTGCATTCCCCACCTGTTCTATTCTGCCTGGCTATTGGCTAAATCAGTGTCTTTATTAACCAATGGTAATATAGCATATTCACAGCAAACAGAGAGGTATTCCATATTATATTCCAAGGAAATCTGTTCTTTTGTGAAGGGAAGTGGAGAAGGAATAGATTTTTAGGAGAGCAGGGACTGGGTGGAGTGGAGTGTGTGTGTGGCGGGGGGGTTGGGAGTTGGTGGTTGAAATGTACCGTATTGGCACTATATGAAAGTAGAAAGATAAAAGTGAGCATTTCCATTCATGCCCTTTGGATCTGTCCCATATAAAGGACAAAAGTGTTAGGACTTTTAGTTTCTGACCTAGTTTCCTGTTATGTTATATAGCTACCTAGAGAAGAGTACATGAGACACCAAACTTTTAGTGCAAAAGAGGGCATCACACAGGGAATAAACAGTTTAGTAGCTTGTCCTATTGGGTTTTGATTATGCACACCAAAACATCTCTTTGCAATAATGCTCATGGCAGCTTAGCTGCTTTGCCTGCATATAAAATCCTCACTTATTTCTCTCCAAGCAATATATCTAAAAATCTCAGAAACTGGATCTAAAATACCATAGGGCTGCACATGCAAGAACTCTGAACAACTATATATAGATTTCTTGACTCCAAACAACTACCAGTTTAAAAAATTTTTTCAAGTGCATTCTCCATGTATTCCATTTCAAAGATTAGAAGAGAAAATCTTCCCTAGATATAATGCCCTTGAAGTGAACTTACAGAGGGAGAATACTCTATTTGCCAACGTTTGTCTATACATAATTTGTTGCACATATAATTAAAATCCCATGCACAGTGGAAAGAACATGGCATGCAATATACAAAATAATTATCTGATTTAATATATAAGAGGAACACCTCTTTTAACGACCAATCTCTTCTTTCCATTGAATCTTGTCAAAGAAGTCTCCAAACAATAACCAGAGCTCTTAATTATCTTCATTTATGAGTTCAATACCAGCTGTACCAGCATCCCTCCCCAAACTGTGCTTCCCTTTCCCACTGAATATTGTTTTACTACTTTTACAAAATTCGGTGGGCTCTTATTTTTAGAAGTTTAGAAAGTTCTTACCTAATTTTAACTACTGGTAACAAAAATTCTCCTCCCTTTGATGAAAGCTTTCAAATTGGATCTCTGCCAGTTTTCTTTGGATGCTGGGTGCTCAACTATTGTCTTAAATTTATCTCCTCTGATTTATACTGAACCTACACATAGATGGTCCTGAACTGATGGAGCCCAATTTATCTGGATCTCTGATTACCTTCTAAGGCCTGAAAATCAGCTAGAGTGGAGATAGATCTCAAATTTTGATACATCTCCTGAATTACTCTGGGCTATCAGCTCCTGAAGTGGAGCTGTTATAAGCATTAAAATCCTTGGACATTTGAGGATCTATCACTCTTGGTTTTGGATTCTTTCTTGTATTTTCTTTTTTTGTAATACTAAATGATGAAATATCATACCTGGACCTCCTTAACATTTATAATGCTAAGTATAAAAGTGAAGACACCAGGGAATGTTTGAGGCCCAATGAAGAAAAGTTCTCTTTTTATTTTCATGTTTATTTTGTTTATTCAAAAAAAGTAAATGAAGTTAAGAGATTCATGATGTGGATTACATCTGGGTGGAGTGGGGTAGGATAAAAAATATGCTCAATATGAAATTCTCAAAAATAAATAAAAATATTTTTTAAAAAATAAATAGTAAACAGAAATTTTCTTTGGTTATGTTCATTTTTGTGTTCCCAGATAAATTTATTCATTGATTTATTTGTGGTCAATGAAGAATATTGTTGGAATTTTGATGGAAATTACAAAGTATCTTTAAACTTAAAATATTTATAATCTTCTTTATTTTTGTTTAGTTGAATATAGTTTTTATGCAATGTATTCTGATTGTTTTCCTTCTCCAAACTCCTCTTAGAACATCTCTACTTCCTCTCCCATAAAATCCTTATCATTTCATCCTCTTTAATTAGAAAACAATCATAAATAATCTAAAAACATAATGTAATATAATAAAACAAGACAAACTAGACTATGGCACAACATTCAAATAAATGGAAGAAAATGGGCCAAAGAAAAAAATCACAAGAAACACATACAGACCCAGAGACTCACACTTTCACAAAACCAGAAATTCCATAAAAAGACAAAGATAGAAACAATAATATATACACAAAATGTGGGATAATGGAATTTAAAAATATTTGTAGGCTTGAGAGAGAAAAGAGAAAGGATAAGGTCCTTGAAATAAAAGAGAAAGAAAAAGAGTAGTTGGGTGTGGTGGCACACACCTTTAATATCAATGGTTGGGAGGCAGAGGCAGGTGGATCTCTGTGAGTTCAAAAACACCTGGTCTACTGAGTGAGTTCCAAGAGAGCCAAAGATACACAGAGAAATCCTTTCTCATGTTCTCGGTTTATGGGACAGGACTAATTTTGAATAAAATATTAAACCTAAGAACTAAGACCAAAGCTTTCCCCTCAGGGAAAGAAAGATACAAAATAAAGTATGTCTAAAACCCCCCTTCACTTAACAAGGGGACAGACTGAGGTTTTAACAGCTACAGAGACTGAAAATGAGATTTAATAACAGCAAATGGTATTATGCTCTTAACGGTAATGACCTGATATTTACAGCTGCATATAAGGTGATGGGAAAAATCTGGTAATGACCAATGGTGCTAAATACATCGGTAATGACCGAAAGGAATATAAATTTATAGTAAAGGAAATTATGAAATTATGAATAATTGAAGAGCTGGTACTGACCGGCTAAACATGAAGTTATGAATAATTGGAGAGATGGTACTGACCGGCTAAACATGAAGTTACGAATAATTCGGAGAGCTGGTATTGACCGGCTAAATATGAAATTATCAATAATTGAGAAAGCTGGTTTTGACGGCCAAACACGAAATTATGAAAATTGAGAAAGCTGGTTTTGACCAGCTAAACATGAAATTACGGTATTAGAAATCTAAAGATCGGTATTGACTGATGTGTCTAAAGATCGGTATTGACCGATGATGTGGAAAAATCATGATTATGAGTTGCTGTGATTGACAGTTGGCTGAAAGAGAGGTTGTGACGGTGAATGTTGAGAGTTGATACACATGCTGAGAAAGTAAACTCTGAATGATGTTCTGTACCAGCGGAAGAAACATTTTCAACTCAGGTGATTCTACTCTCCTTTAAGATAGGAGAATATAGTCTTTGGGAGCATAGTTGTACATAAAGCATTGTGATGCATCCTGACAAGATATGGCTGATACACAGG
>NC_022013.1:36653712-36674670 GCF_000317375.1 Microtus ochrogaster | reverse complement strand
GTGTTCTTCTTGAACACGGGGCACGGGACAGACACGCACGGCGGAACAAACACAGACACGACACGGCGGCTCCCACGTGGGTTCGCTTTAATGGGGGAGGGAAACACAAAAGGGCGAAGGGTGTGGGACACACAGGGAAGAGGCAGGACGAGGGGGTGGGCCTCGTGTGGCCCCTGCCTTTTAACGGGGGGCCCAAGGCAATCTGGGAAGAATATCTCACACCTGCGCGCAGGTGTGCGCACAGGCAACCATAGTCCAAGGGGAGTCTGGGAGCTGTAGTTTTCCAAAAGAACAACAATAGTAGTGGTTCTAGTTGTTACAGAGTATGAGATGGCTGGTCACTGTGCACACAGTTGTTAAGCAAAAAGAAATGAAGGCTAGTTTTCAAGGAACCTCTCTCTTTTTCCCATTCATTAGGTCCAGAGTCTCAGCCCTTGGGATACTGATACATACATTCAGTACCATGTCTTCTTGAAGTTAAACCTCTGTGGAAATTATCTCATTCATGTGGTTACCAGGTAATATGTTTTCTCTGTGATTCTTAAAGTCAGTAAAGTTGGCAGTGAACATTAGTGATCCTGTTTCACATCACTACCAGTGTTCCTATAATTTCTTATTTTCTTGTGCACAAAACATTCTCAAGTAGCTACCCGTGTCCAACTGCAACATGAAATTAACAATGCAAAAGTTGTAAACAGTATGCCTTTCTAAGAAGCACAAGTAAAACTTGAGATGTCTTGCTGTTTTCTACCAGTACATGAATCAGTCATTCATCCAACTGTCCATACTGCACAGGTTACTTGTCCATTAATCCTTTAGTAGTCTTCTGTGATAAATCAACTCAGAACATATCATATTATTTCATTTTCAGTACTCCTTATTTTATTTAATTTAGAATCCAATTTACAAGCAATAAGATGCAGACAATTTCACAACATTATATTATCATGAGTGTTTTGTTTTATTAGCAGCTATTAATATTATTTAACACTGTTTCTAATTCACATATTTAACTTCATTATAAACATGGACTTTTAGAAAAAAAATAGAATAGAATATAGATGATTTGGGGTTTTTATCAACCAAGAAATTCACTAGGGAATTAAAACATGTCCCTGGTAGAAAAGAGTTTCTATATTTCAAAACACTAATAACCACACATTACATGGCACAATTTTTCTTCAAGCACAGTTTTCACATGCCTCACATTAAGAATCATGTGCATCAGCCAGGCAGTGTTGGTGCACACCTTTAATCCCAGCACTTGAGAGGAAGAGGCAGGCAGATCTCTGTGAGTTCAAGGCCAGCCTGGTCTTCAAGAGCTAGAATCAGGACAGGCTCCAAAACTACAGAGAAACTCTCACTTAAAAACAAAATAAAAACAACAACAAAACCCCCCAAAAACAAAACAAGCAACCAAAAAGAATCATGCGTATCATGACTATAGAAAACACTGAGTAGTATTTAAGGTTAGGTCAAAAAAAAAAAAAAAAAAACCTCTTAGCCAGGAAAACCTGAGTTGAAACCCTGAATTTCATGAATATCATTCTGTTTTGGAATCTCCATGACTCCTAAATTTCCTCATACTGAATAAAGTAGATCACATAAAAATGATACCATATGGGGATAGAGACAGCTATTTGTTCTCCAGTCTCCGTTAGGTTTCAACTACATGGAGATGTTAAGTTCTATTTCTCTACTTAAAATTTAAATCTCCTGTTTTCTTTTCTAAAACATGGGATTTGTTTTCAAAAGTCTGTCGTCTTCAATGGTCAACAGTAGAAAGCACCTGACATTTTCGTTTTTATGATTTTTATATGATTTACAGAATAATTAGAATGATTAAAATAAATATTTGGTAGAAGAAATGTCAAACATTTATTTTTAGTTTTGTACTTAAATACCATTACCTACACCTCCCAGATAATATATTTTCACTTTATTTTGTTTGATTATTTTAAAATTTATGAGTCAGGGTTTCTCTGGGTAGCCCTGACAGATGAGAAACTCATACTGTAGACCAGGCTGGCCTCAAACAAAGAGAGCCAATTGTCTCTGCATCTCCAGTGCTAGGATTAAAGGTCTGCAGCACAGCCACATAACCTCTCACAGGTTTTAAATATATGTCTTAACAGAATTTTGAAAATTTTCTACTGAAGAAAAAAATCTGTATAAAATATGAGTTTGTAATTTAACAGTACTCAAGACTTATTAATCCTTGGTTACCAATATAATATGGACAAGAACAAATTAAACTATACTCATATGCTGTTATTTAGCTCAACACATTTAAATATGTCAATTCCCTGGACTTAGTTATTTTTTCTTCATTTTGAATATTACTCTTTATCTGGCATAATATTGCTACCAAAACAGAAAGAAAAGTATACCCTGTGGTTAATGGCTGTAGGATGATCTTGTAGGTAATATTGCCTGGTCACTCATTGTTTTGCTGGGCATTTAAAGGTACTTGATCAAAATGTTTCTCCATTCAACCTTTGTTTTTAAACTAAGAACCTTACTACTAGTTTGTATTTGAACTAGTCCTATAGTTACAATGGACATTTGAAAGAAATTTTCATATTTCTCATGTGTGTCTGTGAACAAATGTTTTATAAAGGGTCTAAAATGTTTTCAGTCTGGAAAAAAGAAAGAGTAGTGAAGTATAGATCCTACTTCTGTGATGAAAATATTTCATGTAAAACTATCTCCTGTTAAAATAGTACCAAACTTCCTAACCATGAAATGGAAATAATGAAAGTCACATTTGACTCTACTCATTTTATTGTAGTGAAACAGCAGTACTTTACCCAGGAAAAAAATATATGTATATGTATATGTATATATATATATATATATATATATTAAAGTCATATATTAGGATTAAGGCAAAATCATGAAGAAAAGCTTTCATAGAAGGAGTAGTATCAAATTACAGATAATTTTATTAAATTGTTTTTCCTATAATGAATCTTGAATAAATTTTAGTTTTAAATATTGAGGTTTTCTCCCTCTGTAACCTAATTCCCCCCCCTTTAATAGAAAATAGAATATTTTCTCACTTTTACCTCCTATTTTTGACTACAATTAGATTTAATATTAGGTTTCAGACTAAAGGAAGACAAGAAATAGGGTAAAAAGTTAGAAATATTATTAAGGTTAAGGTAACTATTAGGGATTAGGATGATGGTTAGACACTGTGCTGGGTAGTTTTATGTTTATGTCAACTTGAAATATGTTTAAGGCATCTGAGATGAGGGAATCTCAAGAAAGACATGCTTCTATAAGATAGGGCAGTTGGGAAACACATAGAGTATTTTCATAATCAGATAATGACGGCCAAAGGCCCAGACCATTGGGTGGTGCCATTCTTGGGCACCTGGGTTCTGTAAGAAAGCAGACTAAACAGTCATCTGAGTCATACCAGTAAGTCACAATCCTCTGTAGTCTCTGCATTAATTCCTATCTCCAAGTCTCTGCCCTGTTTGTGCTCCTGTTTTGACTTACTTTGATGATTTATAGTAATTGTGATTGTGAAGTATAAACTGAAATAAACTATCTTCCCAAGTTATTTTTTTCATCATAATATTTCATAAAAACAATTGTAATCTTAACTAAGAGATTTACAGTAAACTGAACTTAATCCATACGTTATAGCATAGAAAATACCCCTCTAATCCTGACCCCGTCTCATCCTTAAAGTCTAACTTTATCTATAACACTAAACTTAATGATAACCACAGTCTCCACTATAAACCCTGTGGCTAGCCCTAACGCTAACTACAACTCTTTACCCAACCCTTTTCCCTAACCCTACCCTGATCATGAAACTTAACTCTACATCTAACCATGTTCCTAACCCCACAGCCTGAGTATAACCCTAAGGCACAATCTAGCTATAATCCAGGGTCCAATGTTGAGTCTGCAGTGGCAGTGAAGAATCTGCCGAGACTGGGTGGCGGGAGGGGGGGGGGTCTCGCTTTGTCATTGTGTGCCGATTTAACACTCTTCTGAACCATTAGCCATGTTTGAGAAATCTTGCTTTTACTTTGAAAACACAGGAAAACCAAGGACAATTTCATTATTACAGAATTAGCAGATTAACAGTATCATTCCTCTTGTTATCTTAACTCACCTTGCTCTCTAACACACTTTGAAGTTACAGAGATCACCGCTTACACATATCTGGATGGCCATTACTTTTTCTGCCACATAATATGTTGTTCAAAACTGTAGATTAAAGATTATTTTCCATAATCAGTATCCCATAAGAAACATACTACAACTAAAAGGAATTATTTTAGCAATACTTTTATTAAAATGGGATTAATGCACATTTATATTTATCTAACATGCACCTTGTTTTATAATACATTCTGAGAAATTTTTTCATATGCATTAAACCTAGCAATAGTTAAATTTCTATTGCTGTGATAAAATATCCTGACAAAAGTGACTTCCAATTCCTGGTATAATAATTTGAATGAAAATTTTCTTCGTAGTCTCCTGTATTTGAATGCTTGGATTCCAGTTGGTGATACATATTGGGATGGTTTAGCTGGCACATGCAGTCTAAGTGAAGGAAGACAAAAACTCAGGCAGGATTTGGGATTAATAGCTTCCTGCCACTTCCAGTTCACTCTCTCTGCTTCCTGTTTCCTGTGATGTGAGCTCTATCCTTCCCTTTCCTTCTACCATGCCTGTCACTTGCAGCATGGTGAACTCTGATCTCTCTGGAACCATAAACCAAACTCTTTATCTTATAGATTACTTCAATTATGGTATTTTATCACAACAGAAAATAAACTAATATACAAGATTATATATGGGTTTGTGTATAACCTAAGTAATAACAACTAATATCCTAGTATATCATAAAGAGTAAGTCAAGGAAAGAACTTGAAGTGTCTAGATACATCCACAGCTCAGAGCAAGGAACAAGGTAGAAAAAACTAATATATGTATGCCTATATCCTCAAGGTTTAGTCTTATATCAAAGTATAATTTGAATTACGAAGCTGATATTCAGTTTACTTGCTAAGATATAGCATCACAAAAATCATCTTACGAAATTTACTCCAGGTAACTTGAAAACAGTAAAGGCATTTAGCAAATTTCCTACAATTAGCCCAAAAAATATTTAAGTGTGCATGCACTTTTAATTTTCAGCTTATACTATCAGTGCGGTTTGATGCTGAGTTGCTACTATATCTCTGCCTATATTTCCCCCAAGTCAGCAATCAATCTATTCTTTCAAAATAATGATACATCTAACAGAGGACAAAATCAAACTATGGCCATGTTCCAGGCATCTTATTTCCTGCTCCTATGTGTTGTAGCAAAATACATTCACAGGCATGGCAAGCTAATGGCAGTAAATCTGCTTATTCAGAAAGAAAATAATGGATGTCATGTAAACAGCAACACTTACGGGAAAGTGTTATGTGAATACAATTTTGGTTTTGATCTTCAAGGCGAAATATTAATGGAAATGCTTTTCTGATAATGTTGCTCATTGAAAAGTAATTAGTATAAAACTCTATCTCTCTGTGAAGTGTTTATAGTCATTTGAGGGTCATGTTAGTGATGTCTGAGTTCCCAGTGTGCTAATTTCATATCGCTATTTATACAGGAGAGAAGATTAAAAGCAAGAATTGTTCTTTTGATTGTGTTTCATATATATTAGAGGATTCATCTGATTGCTTCCTTAGGAGAATCTGTTCCCCATATATGGTATCATATGACTTAACATTGTGCTTCTGGAAATTAATTTGTTATTGATGAAATAAATAATTCATGTGACATGATTGATTCATACCTTAAGCATTAGACCTGCTTTGGTCCAAGAACCTTCATTAAGTGACTTAAAACTAGAGGAAGCTTCAAAATCTGGAATTTGAGGTCCTCTTCTGGCCTCTTTAGTAAGGTCCAAGCAAGGCCCCCATATAAAAACAAGTATTTATACATACTTGCTAACATACATACATACATACACTAAATAAATATAACTTAAAATTGAATAATTATAAAAGTAAATAAAGGCTGAAATAACAATACTGGGCTTATACAAAGGATATCAATTCAGAATCAGACTTGGAGTGTTGGGTACAACACAGCCAGTACTAACAAGATTTGGTCAATGTAGTTGTTGTGTAACCTGTGTTAAGTCTAGGGATTTTTCAGGGAATGTATGAAACTGCAACTCTGCACATTCCAGATTTACCTTCCAGGTAAAGTATGGAGTTGGATAGTTATTTAGGAGTGCTGAGGGGATGTTGGTAATTGAATGCAGCTGATGTTCAGAAGCTTGGATAACATGTCAACACCAAAAACAACTTAAGGAAAAAAGAGTTTATTCTGGCCTTCAGTTTTAGTGGGATAGAACCATTTTGGCTGGGAAGGCATAAGCTGGCAGCAAATGTAAGGTATTGGCTGATCACATTTCATCTACATAGGAAGTTCACAAAAGAAACGCAAAATGAGACGTAATTATAAGAGTTCATAGCCTACCACAGTGATGGAGTTCCTCTATCAAGCCCTGAGTTGCTAATGGTTCCACACCTTTTCGAAACAGGCCACCAACTTAAGTTCAAGTGTTGAATACCTAAGTGAACAGGAAGTAGTGATACCTTCCATGTGTGTAAATCATGTTGGAGCATGGTCAAGGAAGTAGAGTACAACAATCTATCTAACTTTTCAACACATATGCTCAAAATAGCTACAAGATACAAACATTTTTGAGGAAAATGAGGAAAAACTGTAGTTTATAGTAAATATTTAGGAGGGATTACAAGCTATATCATTGTTTATTATCTTTCAGTGGGAATTACTCAAAAGTTTGAGGAAAAACTCACTTAAATTGTGTGTTTTAAAATTAACAGCTAATAATGATTTCATGATCTTTGTCTATGTACATAGATTGGTGTCATGAGGCTGGAGATATGGTTCAGTGGTTAATGGATGCTCTTCCAGAGGGTGTGGGTTCAATTCCCAGTGTCCACATGGTAATTCACAATTGTCTGTCACTCCAAGTCTAGGGAACTTGGCCCCTCTTGGTGCTTCCACAGGCAACGGGTACACAAGTGGTGCACAAACATGCAAGGAGGCAAAACACCCATAATGAAATAAAAATAATTGCTTTCTTAATATCTTCAGATGTATTCTGGACTTTTGAATTAAAGTACATAGTTAAGGGAACACTCCTTTGAAATTTATTTTTTTTTCTCATTTTATATAGTACACCTACTAGGAAAGGAAGAAGTTATTGTTCTTTAAGATGGTAGAATGTATAAAAGTAGCATTGATCCATTAAACCTTTGGGAACAGCATAAAGTGTATGCATGAAGTAATTTTATTAAGTCTTTGGTTTAGCATTTTAAAAAGAAAAGAATGTCACACGAATTAAGCCTTTCACTTAGAATTACTCTGGAGAGACACAGCAAAAGAATTATGAAGAAAGGAGCTGAGATAAACTGAACATTCATGATAAGCACATTTGATAGAAAAGGAAATTTGTATTAGGGGCAAGATTTGTGAGAAAATTATATTTCTTGAAATGCACTTTGTCTCTCTAGTATCATCATCTTCCATAGTGCTGGTGCAGCAAACCACCTTTCACAAAATTGTCAGGAGGCATGCAACTTCATTGGAGGACAAGGCCCGAGAATAGCATGAATAAGTCCTCCTTGTTTCAAAGCCATAACGAATTTTGCTCAGTTTTGTCAAGGTTGGTAGATAGTTTGCTGCATAATTTTGGACAAGATCCCGGGGGGCTATGTGCTACCTGCTATTCCTACTTCCCTTATACAAACTACTGCTGACTTCCTCCAGTTTCCCTTCTTAGAGCCATGGATAAAATGGCTTTTACATAGGAAAAAGCTTCCCTCTGATCACTCTTCTCTGGTTGAGCTGGATGGGATGTTGTTAAAAATATACAATGGATCTTATTCAGCTTCTAAACCTTTTGATGTTTCAAGTGTTGCCATAAATTCTGGATTCTGAAAAACAGAATGTTGCCTTTCCAATGCACCTTGTGACTAGTCCGAAAGAGTCACAGTAGTTCATGACACTACTAATTTGCATAATTGTTCTGGAGAGAATGATTCTAATCACAAGAGCCTAAGAGAAATGCAAATGAATACATAATATCGAGAGTTAATGGGAACAGTCTAGGAACAAGAAATGAAGGAAAATCATAGAAACCGGCAATGCCCTCATTCCTAATAGCTATGCCAATACTGTGGGAGTAGGAAGCTGAAAGGAAGATAATGAGAGCAAGAAATAAGCAATGCCAACTATTAAAAATTAACTAAGTTATGTAGTTTACAGGATGATAGATAAAAACCTGGTATATCCCTCATAGGAGATAGAGTAGTATAGAAAGAATGAGTTGATTCAGTGTTGGCTGATGAGTTCATTGTGAGAGCTTAGATTTGCCTAGAGGTAAGCCTTAACCACTGGAGCTAAAATTCTCTTTTACTTTGCACGATGCTGTACTGCAAATGCTGCCAACTTGGCACACTGTTCTACAAGTAGGTGTGCCTAGTTAGAAAGCTTCCTTTGTTGCTTGCTATACTGCTTATGATTCTAATATTAAAGTGACAGATCAAGTAGGTGATAATTATCAGTGGGAAAGATGGGGGACTGAAAGGGAATGATAAGGCAACAAATTTGCAATTACTGTAATTATTATTAAAAACTTAAAAAATGAATATGCCTCTAAAACTTTTCATTTTAACAATTGAAACTGTATAAATAAAAAAGGCTCAGGCTATTCGGGGCCATTTGTTTGTAACAGGTGGTCAGAGTTCTTTCTGTTTGCTGACGTCACATACCCGTCCAGGTCATCAGACCTGTTGGGAATTAGGAGTTACTCTTCCAGTACATTATGACTTGTATATGTGTTATGAACACAAGAGAAAAGAATGAATACTATGATGATAACAGCAGACAAAGGCAGTAAAATATACAAATTTGGTGCAGGGAAAATATGTACAGGGGAGTGGGCTCTCATTTTAGCTCTCTGGTTTACATTCATGTTCACCAGGCTTTAATGTAAAATAAAGTAGTTCCTGTAAATTAGGTCCCCAAATTCCTTTTTCTTAGTATGTTATAAATGAGAGAAAATACTGGGATGAGCTTTTATTTTTAAGAACATATCATCAATGGTTGCAATGATAGATGAAATAATTTCAAAGTGACTTTAAGGTTACATAATTAGCAATTTGTATTTGATTAACAATTATTAATGTCAAATGAGGATATATAAAAGCAAAAAGACGTTGGTGTCATCACTGTTATGTAAATCTCTATGCATTACATTGACAGTTTCCATAAAATGAAGTATAAATTTGAAGAGCTGAAATATATCAATAACCAATTAAATATTTTGTGACAGGGTATCTCTATGCTACAGGTTGGCTATAAGTCCATGATCTTCTTCAGCCGGCTCAGTGTGGAGGATTCCTACATGCACTGGCACACTTGGATCAATGCTTATTATTTAGGTCAAACATAGAAACAACTTCCCATTTTGGAAGAGTTTATTTTCCCCCTTTCTAATTTAATTCTGGTCTCTTTAATACAAGATTTGTACAAGAATAATTTTTAGAGTTTAAATTAAACTGAAATTTACAATATCAGAAAAATATTTTTTTCAATATAACTACTGTGTATTTTTTGTATTATTTAATTAGTTCCCACATTGTTTAGTGTCCTGATGAGTATTGTGTCAGCTTGACACAAGCTAGAATCAACTTGGAAGAGGAATCTCAGTTGGGTCAATGCCTCAATCAGATTGCCTTTGAGCAAGTCTATGTATGGTACATATTTCTTGATTAATGATCGATATGGAAGAACTCAGCCTACTGTGAGTGATATCACCCTTGGGCAGGTGCTCCTGCCTTTTTAAGAAAGCAGGCTGAGCAATAATGGGAAACTAGTCATTAACTAGTACTTCTCCATGGTCGCTGCTTCAGTTCCTGCCTCAAGGATCCTTTCTTGACTTTGTTTCCTAACTTTCCTTCACAATGGTTAACTTTAACATAAATAAACCCTTATTTCTGTGAGTTTATTTTGATGTTTTATCACAGCAAATAAAAGCATAAGAGAGTTTTACACACAGTTCAGTTTTCTAAAGCTGGAAAAAATGCTTTCACTTCCTTCATGCCATCATTTCATAATTTCTCTCTCCCTTTCCACTTTGAAATTTTTGCAATTATGAAAGAGAAAATGCTTTTACAAGAGTTTAAAATTCTTAACAAAACCTATAAAACAAAGGAAATCCTATCAGGTTTGTCCTCAAATAAAACTGAATCTTTTCTACCTGCCTCTACCGGATTACCTGATTACCTAGATTAGCTTAGTCTAGGGCTAGAGGCTCATAATGTTTCTCCTAAGCTGACATGTCTGCCCATGTCATTATACATGACTTATTTAAAAACCCATATTGTTGAGATTTCATGGGTGATTCTTCTCACATCTAGAAGGCATATAAGAGCAGGCATGCTAGTCCTCTGGCTCTTACAATCTTGCTGTCACTTCTTCCACCTCATTTTCTGAATCTTAAAAGTTGAGATTGCATTGTAGATTTACTAATTGAGACTTTGAACCCAAAAGTCACTTATCCTCTGAATTTTAAATGGTTTGGATTTTTGCAACCATCTCCATCTGCTGCAACAAGAAGTTTTTTTGATGAGAAGAGAGATCTGCATCTTTTTGTGGATAAATATATTGGGAATATGATCATGAATTTAATTGTTTAGAGAAATGAAAATAATAAGTTTTCCTCTATGATCAATGACCCCCTCCAACCAAGAATATTTGGCCAAGTTCACAGTATCAAACAAAAAATCCCACCTATTAAGTTGGCTTAAGTCCTGTTGGCTTTGATGCCATTGGGGATACCTTACTAAGCTGACCTCTGTGGTTCCTAGGTTTTGTAGATGAGTACTAAGTAATATTAAATAAAATCAAATTATACAAAGTGTTCTTTTCTAGATAAAGCCTTGAGTATACATGTTTGCATATATTCATTACAAGATGAAAGCTTCTCATGATCTGTAATTAATGACGAAGAATGGAAAATTGAGCCGGCGGAGGTGCCACATGCCTTTAATCCCAAAACTCGGGAGGCAGAGGCAGACTGATCTCTATGAGTTTGTGCCCAGCCTGGTGTACAAGAGCTAGTTCCAGAACAGGCACCAAAGTTACACAGAGAAACCCTGTCTTGAACCCCCCACACACAAAAAAGAATGAAAAATTAAAATTTAAGCACTTAATGAAAAAGAATACTCTCTTCATGAAGACATACTACTGTCTGGATATAAATATATAACTATCAATATTCCAAGGGCATGGTCTCTATGTAAATTTGCACAAGTATTTCTTTGGAATGCTTTAACAAAATGTAGTTTTGATTTTACTCAATAGAGTTCTTAATATATTCAAGTATGTTTGTGTTCTGTATTTGTATAGTAATTTCAATATCATCAGCAATCATTTAATGCAAATTCATAAATATGAAAAACTGAAGAAAAATAATATTATTCAGAGTTAATGTAAATACAGAATTATAATTTCTATACTATCTGTTGAGGGATTACTAATCCTTAGTTAAAACTCCCATGCTATTTGTAGAAGAGAGCACCATTTATTTTCTGAAATGTGTTTTATCAATAGTGCTATTCAACATAAACTCTGTTTCATTTGACCATGTTTAGGTTAATGACACAAATTAAGCCAGTGTTTTTATATTGGTATGTTTTAAATATTGTTTTGTTACAGAAAAAGGAATTGATCAAGCCAGTGTTGTGGAAACAATTTGCAATCCTTTCAAAATATTGACAAAATAACTACATTTAGAAAATTAGCATGTCCTCCATACATATAATCACACTTCTCCATCGTGTATTTTAGCAAGCAGAAATGTAAAGAAATCCCAGATTAAGTGGCAGATTTTTATTCCCCTTCCACATACTATTCATTGAATTTCTAGATTTATTTATATTGCACTCTTTCTTCTTTATGAGCCTTGGCCACCTGTACAATCCATTTCCTCCTTCATATTATCATTACCTTTTGATTTTAACTTTCTCTGTGAAGGACATTATCATAGCCAAGGATTAAAATCTGAGGAAAAAAAAGAATTTCCTGAGGAACCGCCACACTGCTTTCCAGAGTGGCTTTGGGGGGGCATGGGCAGTTTGGATGCTCAACTTACTAAACGTGGATGGAGGTGGGCAGTCCTTGGACTTCCCACAGGTCAGGGAACCCTGATTGCTCTTCAAGCTGATGAGGGAGAGGGACTTGATCAGGGGAGGGGGAGGGAAATGGGAGGCGGTGGCGGGGAGAAGGCAGAAATCCTCAATAAATAAATAAATTTAAAAATAAAAATAAAAATAAAAAAAAGATTCTATCTGCAAAACATAGGACAAATGCATGGAATTTCTTATAGCACTGAAAAGCTATATAGCCATGTTTGGATATGTTTATAAGTTGAAAGGCATAACCCTGACCTTGAACTATTTGACAGACTGTTAGTCTTGATCCAGCAGGTGAGGGTTGTCATTAAAATTTTAGCTATTGTACAAACAATTAACAATTTTCAAAGTATGATGGCAATAATATTCCCTATTCTTTGCCCCAAACTAACTCATGTGGAGAATATTTATGAACTCTTCATTGATGTTGGTGATTCTGAATCATATTGAATCTGAATGGTTATCTTTGATTACAGCCCAAACCTCATCATTCTTCTACTCCCATCATAGTTCAAAGAGTCAGCAGCTTCTTATTTCAATCTCTCGCTGTGTACTGTTCTCTGAACAACCAGGCACGATTCTTTGGCAAAGCCTATGTGCCAGCTGGCCTCTTTACTTAGACAACTCTCTGGCCTTCCACAGACCTCTGTTACATTTTATCTGTCACTGTCTATCTCTGTCTTTGCTCTTTTCTGCTTGTCTCTGCCCCCCTCCCTCTCTGTCTCTCTCTGTCTCTCTGTCTCTGTCTCTCTCTCTCTCTGTCTCTGTCTCTCTCTCTCTCTCTCTCTCTCCCCCCCATCTCTATCTCTCTCACTTTTAAAAACATGCTTGTATCCAATATTACTAAATGATATTTTACCTGTTGGTTGCCTTATGAAATTATCACATGATTAATAATTTTGGAACCACAATGCCACCATAATGAAAAGAACAGTTGATTGGTTGTTTGGTGTTTTCCATCCAAATGATATTGGTTAATGTGTATCAATTAAGCACAATAAGGTCCCTGATAAACTTTAATGTCCCCTACAAACATAGTTGAATTTCAAATGTTCATGATCACAGATTAGTTAAAAATGTTCTTGTGAAGGAATACCTTTTCTATAACAATAATTTGAGAAAATAGATTTTGGAATTATTAAAATAAAGCTTTTCATCATCATAAAAATCACAATAGCAAACAATAAAAGTAACCTATCTTTATGAAGATTAAAAAAAGAGGATATAGATTCATTTTAAGTATTGTATATAAATCCTCGATAAACTAAAGAAATCTAAATTTATTTTGGTATTTTGCATTTTAAAATACACAATTATCTCCTAAACTATATTTATTACTGAAGTTTTAACTCTCCTCTAAATTTTATTTTGATAAAAATTTAATTGAATATTGTATGTGACTTTCCTGTATGCTAAAATTATATGTCATATTCCATATAATATCAGCAAATAAATATCAATCTATCTTGGAAACAAAATGTAAGACAATACATGAAATATTACAGTCATCAAACTGTTTTTCTTCTGACTCTCTTCTGCTAGAAAGTAGATGCTCATGTATCCAAGACAATACATTTCATGGAATAGTACAGTCATCAAACTGTTTTTCTGTCTTTCTCTTTTCTACTAGGAATTAGACACTCGTGTATTTCTTTTATTCCTCTCCTCTTCATCTTGTTTTGATTTAAAGTAGTTTCACAGCATTCAAACTGGCTTTTTGTTTGCTATATATTCTTAGATAACCTTGGACTCCGGATCCTCCAGCCTCTGTTCACAAAGTACTGGCATGTACTACACAATCTGTCTCTGATATTTCATTGTTAAATGCTCTGTCCATAGAACTTTATGAATACAAACTTTCTTTCAACACAAAATATGATAAAACCATAAAATTCTCTACATTAACTAGATTTGTTTCCTACCATTTTATTTTTGGACAAAGGAATTGCAAATCTTCATGAAATGGAATAATGTATGCTCTAACTTAAGTAACATGTAAACAGAACACTCTTGTTCCACTTTTTGTACAGTGCATTGTTTTCCTGGTATCTGTTTCACTATGTACCTTTGGTATCAATGCATTTTTTCCAAATATGATAAATGAATATGAGACTTTGCTATAATTTTTTGAGTTGAAAACAGCATGAATATCCACATATAGCCGATTTAATTTACTTATTGTAGTTTCCAATGCACCTGTCCATTGTCTATTAAAACTGTTTTCTACCATTCATAAAAAGACTTTGAATTTCATAACTTTTTGGGTAAAAATGGCTTTTGCTTGAGCAAGTATCTAACACATTGGCTTTTTCTTTGAAAAGAATTGCAAATGCACATACATCTTTTCCCTTCCTGTAAAGTAACTGCAGTAAGTAAACAGAAGACAAATTAGTTTGATAATCACATTACCAGGGTACATAAACTGCTACAAAATGATTTCAGAAGTAACCTAAATTTCTATGACAACTTTTTAGTTTATGTTTATTAAGGACGGTATGAGATGTTGTTGCAAAGCACATGCAGAAGAAACAATTGTTTAATTTTGTGTGTTTGCTATAAAATTCCTTTACAAAAGCAAAACCATACAAAATCAAATAATAAAACATAAAAATTAAAATTGAAAACCAGAGTTTATTAATTCTTGAACCACCTGCAACATTTAGTTAAATGAACAATTCCTTAAGAAATTATTGTTATTATTTGACAAACATCTTGAGCAACTTTTCATTGTCATCAATAAACTGCAGTATAGCCTTATGAAATTTCTTTTCTACACATACCTATTTAACATGAAATTGCTCTTCACTATAAATAGAAAGCAGTTATTGATAACTGTGTTAGTGCTACTAAATATCACGTATTTTGGGATAATGTAAACTGTTTATATTGTTCAAGATTTTTTTATCTTCCCACTACTATTTTGAGGTCCAGTTAATGTATAATTTATTTATATATCTGTGCTTATTTTACACATTTTGTATATTAGCTATTATGTATCATAAATTAATATATATATATATAAATCTAATATATATTTCTTTCTCCATAATATGTAATAGTTAATATATACACATCTTTTCAGAAGCACTCAGAATTATATCCCCTGTATGAAACTGATGAGCACCTTCTTTTTAGTATGTTCCAAAAATGTTAGTGAAGTCAAAGATTCATCAGAGTGGGGGGTTTTCTGTCTATTCTGACAAATATCCCCACATGGCACTCATTTCCTGTGAGTGCTCCTGCCTCTGTATGACCACCAGTCACCTGAATACCCTCATTACAGAACCCTTGCAGCTCGGCCCATCTGTTATTCATTAGAGCCTACAAAGCAATCATCACAACATGCCAAACAATGGTCACCTGTTTGTCATCTGTGTGGAAAACTAGAGTTCCTAGAGAGACTGATGGAAAGAGAACTCACCAACCTCTTATTTTCTTTCCCTCAGTTCTTTGATTAGTCTGACCAAAATAGAATTGATGGAAAATGCCTTTGTATTTCTCAAAATGGTCAGAAGGAAGGCTAATGTTCTCTTTATGTCACTAAATCAAATTCACTGAATGCTAATACTAACTTTAAGGAGTCTGACATAAAAAATGTCTAAAAAAGGATTTTTTATATATCAGTATCTTTAATAAATATTTTGTCAACTACTTTGGGTATAATATATACAAATGAGTATGTAAATACTTTAAGATAAATTAGATAAAGTAATTCATATAATTTGATTGTAGGATAAAGGGAAACACACATATAATTCTGATCTTTGAATGTGCCAGCAGATATAACATTTACCTAGTTGAGAAAACAGCTTGTGGAGGGGAGGGACACACACAAAAAAAACATGTTTAATTTTGAGGTTCCATTTGAAATGAAAGCAGTTTACGCATAAGGACTTTAAGTAAATAATGAGTCTTAGTTACATGTACTTATGATTCACGGCAGGAATTTAATGGAATTACTAACATTTACTGAATCTTTTCTATTCCCTAGCACCAATTACAACACTTTTAAACTCTTTTCATCTTTTTCAAAGTCTTATAAGATATTTATGGATACTTCGATGTAAAATGAGGTAAATGTGTGTATGATCTCAATGTTTCAGGTGAAATAATTGATATGCAAGTTATGTCATTTATTAAAATCTGAATAAAATGTATTGTGCTACAATTTGAATTTTAAAAGTCCAGCTCCAAATGCCACAGTCTTATCTAAACTGACACATACATTGTTTTTATGCAAATATATTGGATAGAATATTATAATCTTCCCTGTTTGATTTTCTGAAAATAAAGTATCTGTGGGACTCTATTGTGAAAGCCCGCATGCTGCGCTGCAGCAGCTCTCCTGGTCCCCAGATCCTGACAAGCATATACCGAGGCATTGTCTGTGAGTCCTGAGCTAGCCAACCTGCCTGAGCCTTCCTTTGCCAGGTGAGGGCCTGGCAAGTAACTTTCCATCAAAGAGATGCCACAATCTGTTTTCATCCCTTTCCCCACCTCCATCTGGAAGTCAGAAAACCTGTAGTTCTGCTGTGATCACCTGCTGTGGCTTTCTCCTCTGCCACAGGGACTCTGGTTCTCATTAGACATTTCACCATTCAGTCTGTCTCTGGTGCCTGGATCTAGACTACATGGATTACAGCTATGTCTGTTTTCAGTGTACTGAGTCTGAAGAAAAACGATTCTATTTCCCGGATGAAGCACAGGACAGTTCACTTCAATGGTGCTGCTTGATTTAATAAGCAAGACTACTTGAACTTCAACATGATTGGCATCCACATCTTCTTAACCAGGTTGTCAAGTGAGTAGCCCCTACCATTGCTCTTGCGGGAGCCTCAGTTACTCTCTCAAACCTCACAATACTGGCCTCAAATCTTTGTACTTATTTCAGCATTCTTAAAAGAATTCTTCTTAAGAATGTGTCATATAATCTCTTCCTGACATTCAATGGATTGCTTTTCTCCCTCGATATTTTCTACCATCCATGTTTTCTAACATCAATATTTCAAACTATTCCACAAAATAGTTCAAAAGCATAAAGCTGCACAGTCATATTTAGCATAGCAGCAAACCCACTCCAGGTACAAATTTATGTCCTAGTTTCATTTCTGTTGCTGTAAAATAACATGGAAAAAGTGACATACTGGGAAAAGGATTCTATTGATCTTATGAGTCCTGGTGATAGTCCATAACCGTGAGGAAGCCAAGAAAGAACTTCAAATACCCAGTCTTATCACCCTTATAGCTGAGAGCATATTCACTTAATTTCTTGTTATTTCAACTTTGCTTATCAACTGAGACATTTCAGGAACCCCATTCCTAGGAAATGGTATACAACACTCTTTAGCCATTTTCTTAGGTGTATTCCTGGCTTACTCTTCTGTCTTAAATTAACCCATTTCTCTTAATTTGTGTTTTGCCATGGGGCTGAGACTTACTAGAAAATCTTCAGTGTCTCTCTCCTTTGGCAGCTACATGGCATCTCTCTGACTCTGTCTAGACTCTCTATATATCTCTGTTCAGATTTCCTGCTTGGCAGTACTCTACTAAGCCATTGGCTGAAACAGCTTTATTCATCAACCAAAACAAGCAAAACATACACAAAAGGATATCCCACATCAATTGTCACACATACTAAGGTTGGTTGGGCTTTCTGTCTATCGTACTGTCCCTTTACCCTGTCCTCATTGTACCGTTTTATCCCTCTCTACATTATATCACATGCCTTATTTTACTCTTCTTACCCATGGCTCTTAAAGCCCCTTTATTTCCCTAAGTGGGTTTTTACTAGTTTCCTGGCCCCTACCTACACTCACCCCTTCAAAGTACACTTAATAGCATTCTTTGGGTATATGCCCAAAAGTGGTATTTGTGGGTCTTGAGGTAGATTGATTTTGTTTTTGTTTTTGTTTTGAGAAACCTGCATACTGATTTCCAAAGGGGGCTGTACCATCTTGCATTCCCACCAGCAACACAAAAGTTTTCCCTTTACCCCACATCCTCTGGATAAGTTGTCATCACTGTTTTTGATCTTGGCCATTCTTACTGGTGTAAGATGAAATCTCAGATTGTTTTAATTTTGGAGATCACAATCATCTAAAGCAGTTTTCATGGAAAAATAGAAAATATTTGTTTAGGAATATTATGCATCAAACTCAGCCATCCATGAATAAACCAACAATGTAAAACATTCCTAATATTTCCTGAAATCACTTTTTTGCAATTTATTTATTTCACTCCCCAGCAGCAGTTTTCCCTCTCCCACCCCTCCCAATCTCTCCCCATGTATCTCCACCATCCCATCCCCTAGTCACACTCCTCCTCCACTTCTGTTCAGGAAACGGCAGTTCTCCTATGGACATCAAAAACAAAAACAAAAAAAGCATGACATATATTTCTGTTTAAAACTATATAAGCTACAAAATTTTAGTAACTGGGTTTTGCTTCATTACAATGTATTGATTCTTTAATATGCATAATTGTATATGGAATGATTGATGGATATTGAGATCCAAATATTGATTAATAAACAAGGACTCCTGATGTTTCTTTCATAATCAAGAATGTGTTCTAATATAAAATGTGGGACAAGTATTGAGTAAAAACAGGTAATTTGAAGCAAGTTGCCACTAGAAACTGCCAGACAACAGAAAGTTTATCATTTAATGAACTCATGACATCCAATTACCTATTTTTTCATTCTCTTGATAATGTGATTTAAATTTTAATCTCTTGGTTGGGCGGTGGTGGCGCACGCCTGTAATCCCAGCACTTGGGAGGCAGAGACAGGTGGATCTCTGTGAGTTCGATGCCAGCCTGGTCTACCAAGGGAGTTCCAGGACAGGCTCCAAAGCTACAGAGAAACCCTGTCTCGAAAAACCCCCCAAAAAATAAAATAAATAAATAAATTTTAATCTCTTAATTTGAAATTATGGTTTAATTTGAAATATGTATTATAAGCCTTTGGAATAAAAAAAACCAAACTTTATTGACAAACGAAATAAAAACATTAACCATCACCATCCAATACATGAAAAATAAGTTTCCTCTTATTTGTTTCAGTTATATACAGATGAGCAAAGAAGAATTAAAAGATGAAGCATTTTCCATAGAAAGTTGATATATAGTTTAAAATAACAAAAGAAATCTGTCTAAATAAAACAGTTGCTAAACTAAATCATATGATAAAATAATATTTTATGCTGTTTTATGTTCTACTGTAAACTGTATGACTTTGAGTATTCCAATTCATGCTTTTTGTAGCCATTTAGACTAAGAAATGAGTTTTCTACAGACAAAGCAATCAACAGCAAATTGGATGAAATAAAAACAGAGTAAAAATGCACTAATACATGGAAACTTGGATGAAGATTTTGAGCTTAAATAAATGAAATTCACAGATTGAAGTACATACAATGATTAATTCCATTGTGGAAGCCACATGTGACTCAGTTTCTATCTGGAGCCATTTCTGACTTAAATAAATCATTGAGTTCAAGTTTTCCTGTTGTGCTTTTTCCAATAACCTTGAGGGCTGTGAGAGAATTCTGATTTAGCCTGTAAGGAAAGAACTCTTTATCTAGTAGAGAGTATACTGCTGGCGACAAACCTCAGGAACATCAAGATAGAAGGTAAGGCTGCTTCTGAGCAGCAAGCACATGTTGGAGAGGAGGCTGCTCACTCAAGTACAGGAATGGTCTTGTGGTTAGATACTAACTGTGCTATGCTTTCCTCTGTTTTTGTGTAAAAGCAAGTTCTATGGTCTGTTTGGCTGCTTCGGCATAACTAGACAGATCTCCTAATTACATCCTTCTCTTTCTTTCATCCGAATTTTCTTTGGCCTCGAGGATCCCCTATCCAGGAACCCTATCTGACTTTGTAGGAGTGGCCTCCTACATCTTATATAATAGTTCTCTTCTAAAAGTATATTTAAAAAGCAGAGAGTCAAGAACAGGTGTTTTTATAATTTGGAAATAACAACAATATAAACAATATATGATAAGTATTGAATATTTGTTAGGCATAATTCTTTATCAATAAAAAAAATCAGGTGTCAGATATCTGGGAAAGAATCTAAATGATTAGTGAAGTGGAGAAGTCACCACTGACCTCCTCTCTCTTCTGTTCCTCACTCCAAAGAAACAGATTTTTCTCTCCATCCTGCATAACTACTTCCTGTCTCCTGTCTTGAATCCTTCAAGATCTCTATGGTTAATTTTGGTCAACTAGTAGCTAGCTCTACCCTCTGATTCAAAGCAAACTATATTGTCAGAATGTGATCAAAATATTACATAGCATCTATATAGCTATTCTTCTAAAGTGTTAATGCATAATTAGATATAATTATGAACATGAATTTATTTTATGGTGTTTTTGTATTTGGACCTAAGTTATTTAATGTGTTGACTTCATTTTGCTTCTAAGAGAATTTAGTAGCTATACAACTTAGTTGTCATTAAATTGATCCTGCATTCCTTCTTTATTTAAATGCTGTCTTAATTATTATTTCAATGTTTTAAAACAAGCTGCTAAAGCCAGCAAGGAGGCTCAGTGATGTAGCTCAAATTCTATTTGGTCTTAATAATAAAAAACAGGTGTCAGATATTAGAGGGTGAAATTTGAAAGAGCAGAGAAGCAGAGCAACCAGCCACTAGTTCTTTTTTTTTTTAGCATTTTAAAATGAATTTGTATTTTATTT
>NC_022013.1:36648837-36652246 GCF_000317375.1 Microtus ochrogaster | reverse complement strand
TATATGGGTAATTGTTCAGGAACTGAGTACGTGCGAGTGTAGCTGTTAGGTCCTTGGTTCCCAGGGGAGGAGGGGAAGCACTATGGCACAGAGGCTGAGAGAATTCAGAATTGTCAAAAATGGCTTCAGGATTGTCTTAAATTCTTACAGAAGCTGAAAGATTCAGGCAGAGAAAATATTTTGATTTATAAATATATCTTAGATTAAATCTTTCTGTATTTTTCATTTATAAATTCAATGTTTGAGTAAAACCAAGATTTTTTTGTTAATTACATTTATCTATTTGTACATATTTTTATAGAAACAGTAGGGTGTGGATGTCTGAGAACAAATTTTAGTTGTCAATTTTCTCCTTCTGCTGTGATAGTCCTGGATATCTAACTCAGCTCCTTGGATTTTTCTCAATCACCATTGCCAACTAACCATTTTTTTATGAACATGACATATTTTAAATGTTTTGCATTTCTTGAAATCTTTGCATGTTATACATAATATTTTATTTTATCAACATTTTTTTTTAAATTTGAATGGAATATTTTGTCTCTTACAATGTGTAATACTTTCCCCAGCCCTTCTTCCTCATCAAAGTAAAAGGTTTGATTAATACTCAGTTGAAGGAATTATGTTGAAAGTGTATTGCTTATCTTTTTATCATTTATTTATTGGTTTTTTTGAGACAGGGTTTCTCTGTAGTTTTGGAGCCTGTCCTGGAACTAGCTCTCGTAGGCCAGGCTGGCCTAGAAGTCACAAAGATCTGCCTGCCTCTGCCTCTGGAGTGCTGGGATAAAGGTGTGCACCACCACTGCCAGGTGCTTATCTGTTTTTATTGTGTGTGTGTGTTTATAATTATACATATGTGTGACTATTTATCTTTGGTTCAACTCTAGGGAAGTAAAATTAACTTTTGACTATGTGTAGGTATTTTATATATAAAATATTATCTTACCCTTTCTCTGTATACACTGAAAATTATGTGCCATTTCAATTGCCTCTCTACAGAAAATAAATATAAAATACTCTAAAATAACAATAAAAAAGTTAATGGTCTCTTCTAAATAAGAATAACTTCTTCCAAATAGGATTAACTTCAAGAATAACACTTTTTTTTTCTAGTCTAACAAATGTAGCACAAATAATAAAAACCCAGAGACAGATATTGGGGTTCAAGCTGAAGATTAGTAAAGCAAGACAGCCAAGCCACTAGAGAAGTTTTACCTCAACCATGGCTGGATGATTACAGACTGAGTCATGAGCCTATGTCTCATCACACCCTATAGCAACAAATCTTTCTTGAGTATGATAAAATAATTATTCCACTGAAACAAAAAGCCCATTTGGGATAGTAATTATAGGTGATGAAGGTATTTGTGATCAGCACTGTAGCTTGTATAAAAGTAAAAGAGGCCAAAAGAAATTCTTGAGAATGTTGAGTCCTTTGCCACTTAGAGGTTGCATTATATTTATCCTTTTTACTGTTCAGTTTATATACTGAGGATTCAACTATTCTCAGATAACAAAATGGAGTTTGTTTGAGCTTTCAAACATCTAGTATGTCCTAATGTCTCCTATAATTGAAGAATATGAATGGAAGAGAAAAAAATATTGAAAACTAACTTTCTTTTTGCTACGGTCCAAAAAGTTTAACATGTGTATATGTATATGTAAATGTGCACACATATTTTATCAAGCTGCTACTCTTTTATTTGTAGTTATGTAAATCTACTCATAGGGACCTACAAATTTATTAATAGTTTCAAATATTTATATAGAAAATTCAATGTAAATGATTATATGAAAAACTGTGGTTTCTCAATCTTTCATTATTAAAATGGCTCTTCTTGGAGAAAATCTCTCATATTTGTAAAAAAAAATATTTACTGGAATGAAGCTTAGAAAGTCTATTTAGAGTGCTGTAATTATCAAATTTAAATACTAACATAGCTTGGCAATCCTTAGTGTTAATATTTTAGTATCTTGTACTGAACACAGTCAGTGGGCCTGTTAATCCATGTACAGGACACTCACTGAGTGTGATGTGATTGTGCACTGCTCTTCATATTTTGTCTCCAAGAAAAATGATGCTCCATTCTGGTTGTGAGTGCATTATACAGTGTTGTAAATATTACTCTTGGGTCAAAATAAATAAAGAAAGCAATGGGGACAGCATGTATCTTTTCATGCAACATAGCTTCTTTGTTCCTGGGACAATATTATTATATAATGGTAATTTTTGTTTATATAACCAAATACTTTGGTCATAAAATTAATTTTATGTAGCCATTGTTTCATTGAATTTTAAAAAAGAAACTATGTTGATTCATTGTATTATTATTTGAAATAATAACAAAGCAATTACTGTGGAGTAGGATGGACAGTGACAATCAGCAGGCTTATAAATGTGGTAGTTATTTTCCATATGAATATGTGGAGAAATAAAGACTATTCTACCAGATTCATAAATGTTTTATATTTTTTACAAATGACACCTTTTATGTTAGACATTTGCTTTAACATCTGCACTTTGTTTCAGAATTATATGTCTTATCCATGAGAATATCTTTTAAAAGTGAATTGATCCTGTCCTAACTAGACATTTCCTTGCTATGCACACAAGTGGCTCTATATGCTACCACAGATATAATTGTTCATAATGTTATTGTGCTCTATTCACAATACTTGAGAAACAGTAATGACCTAGATGCTTATCACTGGATCAATGGATAATGAAAATGGGGAGCCTATACACAATGGAATTTTATTCAAGGGTTAAAAATGAAAAAAAAAATCATTATAAAATTTCCAATTATAAGAGAAATAAGAGAATTAACGGAGGTAATGAAGCAAATGAACTTAACAGACATCTATAGAATATTCCACCCAAAAAGGAAGGAATATACCTTCTTTACAGCTCAAGGAACCTTCTCGAAAATTGACCACATACTCAGTAACAAAGCAAACTTCCACAGTTACAAAATATATTAGTAACCACCTGTGTCTTATCAGATCACCATGGATTAAAGTTAGAATTCAACAACAATGCTACCCCCAGAAAGCCGACAAGCTCATGGAAACTGAACAGTCAACTACTGAACCATACCTGGATTAAGGAAGAAATAAAAAAAGAAATGAAAGTCTTCCTTGAATTCAATGAAAATAAAGAAAAAACATACTAGAACTCATGGGACACTATGAAAGCAGTCCTAAGAGGAAAGTTCATAGCACTAAGTGCCCACTTAAAGAAAACAGAGAAAGAACATATTGGAGACTTAACAGCCCACCTGAAAGCTCTTGAAAAAAAAAGAAGCAGACTCACATAGGAGGAGTTGAAGCCTGGAAATAATCAAACTGAGGGCTGAAATCAACAAAATAGAAACACAGAAAACAATCCAAAGAATCAATGAAACAAAAA
>NC_022013.1:36637570-36647002 GCF_000317375.1 Microtus ochrogaster | reverse complement strand
ATGGATGGAGGGGGGAGGACCTTGGACTTTCCACAGGGCAGGGAACCCTGACTGCTCTTTGGACTGGAGAGGGAGGGGAAGAGTAGTGGCGGGAAGGGCAGAATGTTTGGAGGAGGGGGAGGGAAATGGGAGGCTGGGAGGAGGCTGAAAGTTTTTTTTCCTTTTCTCAATAAAAAAAAGATTAAAACAAAAAACAAAAAAAATCCAATTATAAAATTTGAAATCATAAAGTGAAATCATAGCATTCAGAGATAAATGTGTGGAATTGGAGTACACTATACTGACAGTGGTAAAAGAGGTACAGAAAGAAAAAGCACTGCATAAGCTCTCTTCAATTTAGATCTTCTAATATGTGTTTGCCTTTGGTACCAGTAGAATCTGGAAACTAGGAAAAAGCAATTACAGTAGAGCATATAATAATGCTATGTGTTTTTGTATGTGTTTGTGAATGTGTGTGTGTGTGTGTGTGTGTGTGTGTGTGATAGTTGACATGTGATATGAAAATATAAAGGGTAAATACTGGAAGTAGAATTGTATACTGAGCAATGAAGATGGGACTTGGAGGAGTGACAAGGAAGAAGCATTAACAACAGGAAGGACATGAAAAGCCACTGGATACTTATTACTTGGTGTGTTTTATATTTAAAGCCTCTAATTTATGTGTAAGTTCATGTGCCTGTCTGTTTTTTTATGTACCTCATGGATGCAGATTCCTGTTGCTGTCAAAAGAAGACCTAGCATCCCTAGGAGTAGACTTATAGATGGTAATGAGCCTCAAAACGAAGAGCCAAATGGGGAGGCACTGAAAATCAGCATATGATCTTAACTACTGAACTGAATCTCCAGATGATACTTTGAAAGCCAATTAAAAATGTGTAATATAAAAGATAGATAGATGCACGTTTGGATAAGGCTCCTCCTAATAGCCATGCATTAATAAACAAAACTCCTGGGTTATTTACAGGAACAAGGATGAAAGGTTACTTAGAGTAGCAAAAATGACTCAAAGACAGCTCACCAAAGCTCATTCAACATGGTGACAGCTAACAAAAGCAGGGAACCTGGAACACAGTGCACATCCTTTAAAGCTCAACAGTTTGGAGAGTATCCTTTCCAGATGCCTCAGTCAGTCTAAGACACTTGTGGGCAGCTTGACTCCTTCTGTTTTTTTCAGGTAGCTGGTCTAGTCTGAGTCTTCTTTGCAGTTTGTTTTGTCTGAGAGTTATTCTCAACAGTATTTTCTGGTTATATCATCTTGGAGAGAGAGAGTTATTTAGTGAATCTGGTTCATTTCAGGAAATTCCTGAAGCTATTTAGAGCTCTTTATATCCTGTAGTAAGGAACTTCCCTTAGGATGGAATGTTTCAGTCTCTGACGATACTAGTACACAGTAGGGTATGAAATTAAACCAGCGTCATTTGTCTCTAGTGCTGTCTCTTAATAGTAGACAAGTAAAAAAGGTATAAGACATTTCTCCATGAATCCATCTTTAATAAGTGTGTCTTGCTTTTTAATTTGTTGATGGATTTATCTTTAGTGTCTCTGGGAATGCTGCCACCTTAAAATCATTTTCACAGCCGGGCGATGGTGGCGCACGCCTTTAATCCCAGCACTTGGGGGGCAGAGGCAGGCGGATCTCTGTGAGTTCGAGACCAGCCTGGTCTACAGAGCTAGTTCCAGGATAGGCTCCAAAGCCACAGAGAAACCCTGTCTCGAAAAACCAAAAAAAAAAAAAAATCATTTTCACTAAAGTGCAACATGTGGCTGAAATCATATCTTTGTTTCTCCTCCATGAATTCCAAACTCTGGTGATGGGAGTGTCAGTCTCAACTTTGTTGAATGATGAAATATAAGTTCTCTCAGTATAAATAAAAAAAGAGATCCTATTCAGTATGGAGTGACTTTCATTTTCCCTGGAGAAGCAGCTCAGAGCATTTAACCAGTGGGCACAATATTATGAAAAGCCTTGCCCATTCATTTAAAACAACATTTGTTCTTTATCTAGCTGGCATACTTTTAGACCTCTGCTCATAACTCAGAGGAGGTAAATTTCTGCTTTGGCACCTGGTAGTAAAATTGAGCACACTAAACTTTCTATGACACCAGTGATTTTTATGTCACCATTATCTTTATAGCCTGGCCTTTGAGGAGACTGATAACTTTAAGTGACTAAGCCCTCTTGCCAGAATGTGTTAAAGAATGGTGATATGTTTAAGACAAAAGCAAATATAAGTTTTATTTTATGATATGAACTAAATGTACAATTTTAAAGTTTACATTAAATTCACACACGGAGAGCAAGAGCGAGAGCGAGAGCAAGAGAGAGAGAGAGAGAGAGAGAGAGAGAGAGAGAGAGAGAGAGAGAGAGAGAGAAAGATTGAGAGAGAGAGATTTCTAAAACTGGCAAAACAGCCTATAGTGTAGCTGAGGAGTAGTACCCTCAGCATCAAAACATACACTGGCAAAATAGCAAATCTAATTTGATTCAAAAGTACAATTAGTGTTAAAAAATAAACATAAAGCCTGGATGTGACTATGAATAAACCAGTCATATTGTACTTCACATAAGTGAATTATACATAGTTTACTTGGTTATAGAAGAAAAGATACGGTGTGTGTATTATCTGCTCAGATAATACCTCATGGTTGAGTTTTGAGACTTAAAAGGTTGGTCTTTTGTTTTATCTGTTGTAATAAGTCAGACTAATTATCTCTTTTCCTGCACTTTATGGGTTGCCCACTCTGAGAGAACTCAGAGTACTTCAGCGTATTACCACCATTCTATTTTCCCTTTTTAATGAGTAATATCATCTAGTTTTAAGTACAACTGTACGTAAGTGCAACCTCAGAATCTATGACTGTTCAGTCTCTACCATTCCTGTCATCTGTCTGAAATTATGAATGGAGGGACGGTGAAAACAAGGAAATTGTCCCAAATCTGAAAAGAAGAATAGCAGATACTCTGAGTGCATAAAATGTCAGCCATTTGTCAACATAGGGAATTAAATGATATGCAGCAAAATGTGGGCTGTTTCAGAAAACTAAGGAAAGCAGTTTAAGCAAGCATTTTTCTATTGAAAAAAAAAAGCCTGATCTTAGTTGGGGTTATAATATGTGGACTTTGTCATTCTGTTTTGTTGTTATGATTGCTGGGATGTATTTTTCCCAACAAATTGGTTGTGAGTTGCAGCTGAAAATAGATACATATTTATTTCCATGTACATTTTGAAGCTTCAATATTTACTTCAAAATAAAATTCAACTCAGAGCTACAGAGAAAATATCATCCATAATTTATAATATCTATTTTCTTAAACATATTGCACAATATTACTTTCTGGAATTAGAAAATCAAACTCACTCTGATTTTTGTTTCAACACGAGAGTTATAGTAATCACAGCATCCACTTGGGCTTGCAAAATAATCCTTAGCTGTTATTGAGTAGGGAGCCATATTCATAAAGTCTTTCGTTAACCCGAATATAAGATTGGGAACACTTTGTCTGGACCAGAGTAAGTGTTCACAGGTATATTCATGAATCTGTGCCTTGTGAATAAGGCATAAAGTAATGGTTTTTAGATATGTGTGTTTTCAGGAGGAAGTGGAGGAAGGAAAGGTGGGAGAAAGAGAGGTGGATGAGTAAAGACAAAGGGAGGGAGGGAAAGATGGTAGAAAGAAAGGAAAGGAGGTAAAAGGAGGCAGAATTCGAGAAACATGGGAGAAATATCACATGCCAGCAATTATCGTCGATATGGCATTAATTTCAAAACTTTCTAGAGATAATGCTATGTTTCCAACAGATTAAAGCATGGTAAGATGCTATTATCTTCAGTATTTCAATGTAGAACTGGGAAATAAATTCCTAAATATTATTCATTTATACAATTTCATGAAAACATATATAATCATTTTGCATGTTCATAATGTTCATATGCATTCTTCTAATAATAATTTCATAGAATGTCTTGAATATATACAACTATCAATTATTTTAATTTTAAATAATCAGCAAAGGTATTTTTATTTATAATATATTTTTGTAAGTTGCCTTCCCATGATATATTTGCTGCATGTAGTATTTTAAACTCCTCTAAATTTTAGCATTTTGATGATTATTTAAGCTATAAAAAGGAAGTCATTTATAATTATTTGTGTTTATTTTAGTAACTTTTTTGGATATTCTTAACAAGGAGATACAGCATTAAGGATCTTGCTGAGTTATCTCAAGTTTCATAGTACCACAAAGTTTAGGCTATATCTTAGCTTCTGGCACTTTTTTGAATTGTCATGATAATACCTCACCAAAAATTCCTCAGGACATATATTGAATTACTGCCACTAAATTCATATGGGACAAAGTTAAAATTTGGTGATGTTTAGTGACTAAATTGTGATGTGGCTAAAGAAAAATTTATTTGAATTAAAAGTCAGGTATAATATCAGGTACATATTTCTTGTCATAATTTATTTGTTCATAAAATATTCATTAAGAAAATTCTATTGAAGGGCATCTAGGTTGTTTCCAGGTTCTGGCTATTACAAACAATGCTGCTATGAACATAGTTGAGCATATACTTTTGTTGTATGATAGGGCATCTCTTGGGTATATTCCCAAGAGTGGTATTGCTGGGTCCAGGGGTAGGTTGATCCCGAATTTCCTGAGAAACCGCCACACTGCTTTCCAGAGTGGTTGCACAAGTTTGCATTCCCACCAGCAATGGATGAGTGTACCCCTTTCTCCACAACCTCTCCAGCAAAGGCTATCATTGTTGTTTTTTATTTTAGCTATTCTGACAGGAGTAAATGGTATCTTAAAGTTGTCTTGATTTGCATTTCCCTGATCGCTAAGGAAGTTGAGCATGACCTTAAGTGTCTTTTGGCCATCTGAACTTCTGTTGAGAATTCTCTGTTCAGCTCAGTGCCCCATTTTATAATTGGGTTGATTACCCTTTTACGGTCTAGTTTCTTGAGTTCTTTATATATTTTGGAGATCAGACCTTTGTCAGTTGCGGGGTTGGTGAAGATCTTCTCCCAGTCAGTAGGTTGCCTTTTTGTCTTAGTGACAGTGTCCTTTGCTTTACAGAAGCTTCTCAGTCTCAGGAGGTCCCATTTATTCGATGTTGCCCTTAATGTCTGTGCTGCTGGGGTTATACGTAGGAAGTGGTCTCCTATGCCCATGTGTTGTAGTGTACTTCCCACTTCTGCGGACAATGAGGACTACTGAGAACTCAAGAACAATGGCAATGGGTTTTTGATCCTACTGCACGTACTGGCTTTGGGGGAGCCTAGGCAGTTTGGATGCTCACCTTACTAAACCTGGATGGAGGTGGGCGGTCCTTGGGAGCCCTGATTGCTCTTCGAGCTGA
Source organism: Microtus ochrogaster (assembly GCF_000317375.1). Taxonomy (NCBI): domain Eukaryota; kingdom Metazoa; phylum Chordata; class Mammalia; order Rodentia; family Cricetidae; genus Microtus; species Microtus ochrogaster. Next base: position 36,641,636 of record NC_022013.1, on the reverse strand, counting down.
TGAGGGAGAGGGACTTGATCGGGGGAGGGGGAGGGAAATGGGAGGCGGTGGCGGGGAGGAGGCAGAAATCCTTAATAAATAAATAAATTAAAATAAATAAATAAATCCATTTAAGCTTGAAAAAAAAAGAAAATTATATATGCTACTTTACTGCAGAAATCAAAACACCAATAGAATGAACCATATAATGTCCAGTTCTATCTCATAAAGTTTGAACTTAAATATAACAATAAGTAATGAAGAATTTAAGATTGAATTGAGTCAATCTTGAACAACAGAATTGATTAACCAAACTCCATCAGAGCAAAGGAAAATATGTAAGCAAGTAGGAGATACATGTGGTATGCTGTTTGCCTTGTCAATTATGGATTATATAATTCTGGAGAATAGCTGGGAAAATCTAAAGCATAGTGCACTGTGAACAAACAAAGCCAAGAACTTAGCCAGGGCTTGTACCCTCAAGCTATGCTTGTCTTTCTTCAGCAAGCCTTTTGCTTTGCTCTAAGATGTTTTCAAGTGATTGACTCAATCATAGATTATGGGATCAATCAGCAGTACTTGACATCAATTTATTATTAATTTAAATCTTACCAGCATTGTTTTTTTATAAATCCACATACGCATTAATGTTTGAGTGGGATACTGGAAACTAGAGTTTTACCTTACTGTTGTGCAATAATTGCCTTCAGAGTAGTGGGAAAAATAAATCATTTAGGAAAATGGTAACGAGCAAGGCCTAAACGTCATGTATAGGTCGGTACCTGAATAGCAAAGCCATGAATTATCAGTACTGTTTATGTCAGTTTAGGGTGTTGTAGCAAAATACAATAGAATAAACTGTTAATAAGCATTATAAATAACAGAAATTTATTTCTTATGGCTTTCGGAGCTATAATATAAACCAGGAGGTCTCTGTGATTGAGGTAAGGTGAGAGCAATCTAGAGCGGTACAGATTGTCAGCATTTTGAAGTATGCTTATATAATAACGGGAGAAAGCATATAAAAAATTTACAGTTCCAGTTTCCTGACATAATCCACTCCGGCAAAGCACATCCTTTAATATCACTGTATTATATATTAGTAGGCCAACATATACTCTTTTGAAGTCTGTAAATATTCAGTTACTACAGTTGGAATAAATGACTCACAACAGTCAGTCAGACAGGTCTGCAAAACCTGGGTAAATTTCTACAGTATCCTGTGTGACCTAGTACAATTACAGCCTTAAAATTTCAGGACAGATAATGTAGATTGCTGAAGACAGATATGATATGCTGTGCTTGATGTCATCCTCTGGCTATGCCACTCAGATTCTGCTAATGGGAACAAAAACGATGTCAGGTAGGCTGACCAGTAATCCATGGTGGCAGTTAGAGTGCTGTGGAGTTTTGGACTATAGATATAATTTGATAGAAAAGTCACAAACATTTTGAAAATGAATTAGAAGAGGAATTGTTAGAAAAATATAGAAACAGCACGTTTTTCACTATTTTGGCTTTAGCAAAAAAAGAATGAAAATGTTGTTAAATGGGGAAAACAAGAATATCAGTGTTTTATGAGGCAGTTATTCCAAATTTGCTGCATTTACATTGTGTAAAACCACCTTTCATAAATCCAACTTTAGACACATAACACGTAGTTTGATGTGTAGGTTTCAAGGTCAGAAAACAGGGTCTTGTTAGGGTCCAGGTACATAGAGGAAATAGTTACCACTGTGAGTTTGAATAAGGAAAGTGAAAAAGTCAAAATTATTTTTGGTATTTGTTCATTTATATCATTGTTAAATTAGACTTTTGTCTTCTAATGGATTTTAAATGTTTCATTCACATACATTAATTTGAAAAGGTTTGTAATATTTAAGAACACATAAAAGTCACTCATAATCCTACCATTTAGTGGGGAACAAATAAAAGTTTTTTGACACATTTTCGTGCATTTTTCTATACATTTTATTTAAATTACTTGATAATGATAGGCAGAAATTTTCTAGAATTTTTATTTTACTTAAATTACAGTAAAACATGATATTTGATAATCATATGCACTATACTATATGTGTCACTTAACTAATTGATGTCACTCATTTGAAATTCTCTACCCATGATATAATTGTTAATTTGTAAATATTATTTCAGTCATAACAATACATTAACATAATGACATTTATACTGTAAGTTAACTCATAATGTTACCTACTTAGTAATTGAAAAACAGTGTGAACATTTGTTTTATGGAGTTATTATGCGATATTAGATAAATAATCTTAAAATTTAAAATGAAGACTCTCTCTTTGGCAAGACTAGTCATCAGATGCAATGAAACCTGTCTGTTCACGGCTGCAGGAAGATGGAGGACATGTGTAATAGAGGTTAGCTACTTAGAAATCAGTGTGAACAGTATTGATGTATGCCTGTCATTTGAATTGAAGGGAATGGCATATAGACACTTACGAAACTTTCTATTCTTAAAGAAAAGTTCTCAGACATCTTCAAACTTCCTCTCACAAGATATTCATTGAAAGACTAATTCTCCAAACAGCAATTTTTGAGCTTAAACTTACCAAACACTCCCATCCCCACAGAGCAATTTCCACTTGTGCAAAATGGCAGAAAATGTCACATTTGACAACTATTCACAAAAACCAGTTTCACTCTAAAGAGGCTATCTTTGAAAGAAAGTCATATACACAAAGGCCTGAAGGAGTCTAAAATGAAATTGGAAACAAATGCCCTTGAACTGTATGAGACCTTTTCTCTCTGGTGATCTTTGCTTTTCGACATCACTCTTGTTTTGATTTTGTTATTTATGTTATTTCCTAAGTCTCCTACCTTCATGTTTCTATACCTTGATCCCTTCATAACTCATCTCAGTCTGTGATGAGTCTGTTTACTCTGATAATCCATGAGGGACAGCTGTACTGAAATTTTGAATTTTACTTTGAATCCTTATCTAAGCAGCTATTAGCATTCTTTCACCAACTTGTAAACCTGTTTTGCTGAATATTTTTGAATCAGTGACAAATGAGCCAAGAAATACTCCTAAGGCAAATTTTCCTCCATTAACATATATGAAAGAGGAACTGCATCTCTTTGAAAGCATCAGCAGATCTGAGTGGAAATAAAGGGAGTACAAATGTAGCAAATATGATAACTTCTAAATGGAAATGGAAACCTACAGATTAGGTGTGGATGAACACCACAGTCTGGTTCTTGTCTGGTGTACAAGAGACTGAATATTAGAATGTGTGTTAGAACTTCAGCCAGGGAGTTTGTTTCAACCTTCATGCGTAATACTGAAAATCAAAGTTTGTGCACTTAAACAAGCTATTAGTTTAAATAGGTATACATTAACCAGCAAGTTTGTGGGAAACTAAATAACCCTATTAAATCCTTGCTTACAATGAATTCTTCATATTTAAAAGTCATGGAATAAAATAAAAACAAAAAAATGTTTAAGAATGTTATTTGTTGGGAAAATTAGTTTGAACAAGTAGTTTAAATTGAATTAATTGTAAAAACCTGAAAATAGTGAATGGTCAAAATCAGGACAATTCCCTCAGACCCCAAAGTGTGCACACAAATGAACTGATATTACTTGATGTTGAATGACACTTTCAATTATCAATGTATGTTCACTCATGTAATATATTATTTTAGATTATCAAGCTGGAAGCCTTTATAAATTGGATTTAATACCACTGAAGCAAAAAGATAGATGAACTTGCCCTTGAAAATGAGGACAAGCAGGCAAAATGTACAGTGTTCCTTCCATGTACTTTTAGATGGGCTGCCACCAGAAAGTGTGAACTAGAATTATGCTTGGTCTTCTTGAGTTCAAAAATTGGAAATCCCTCAAAGGAGTGTTGAGCAACTTGGGTTTTAGTTGATTCCAGACTTAGTTGAAGACTAAATTTAATTAATCTTTGTCAATAAAAATCATGAGTCAGTGAAATGTATTTCTTCATCTCTTTTGATTAACTTTAGTTTGAAGTCTATTTTGTTAGATATTAGGATAGTTACACTGGCTTGTTTATTAGGTCCATTTGATTAGAAAATCTTTTTTTTT
>NC_022013.1:36614135-36637240 GCF_000317375.1 Microtus ochrogaster | reverse complement strand
GGACTTACATAGTGGACAATGAGGACTACTGAGAACTCAAGAACAATGGCAATGGGTTTTAGATCCTACTGCACATACTGGCTTTGGGGGAGCCTAGAAAATCTTTTTCAAACACTTTACTCTGACATAATGTCGTCTTTGAATTCTTATATGTAGCAAAAGGATGGATCCTGTTTTCATAACCATCCTGTTAGTCTGTGTCTTTTTATAGGTGAATTGAGAACTTTGATATTAAGAAATAGCAATGATAAGTAATTGTTAGTATCTGCTAGTTGTGTTTTGTTGGTAGTAGTGGTAGTGTGTGTGTTTTCTTTCTTGGGTTTTGCTGGTGTGAGATTATCCATTGCCTGTGTTTTTGTGGATGTAGCTAGCTTTTTTGGTTGGAGTTTGTCTTCTAGTACTTTCTGTAGGGCTATGTTTGTGGATAGGTACTGTTTAAATATGGGTTTGTGATGGGATATCTTTTTTTCTCAGTCTGTGATGATTAAATTTTTACTAGGTATGGTAGTCTGGGCTGACTTCTATGGCTTTTAGTATCTGTAAAATGTCTATCAAGGACCTTCTGGTTTTCAGAGTTTACATTTAGAAGTCAAGTGCAATTCCAATAGGTCTGCCTTTATATGTTACTTGGACTTTTTTCCTTTGCAGCTCTTTTTTTTTTGAGAACTACTGGTATTATTGAGCTTATTTATAGGAATTTGGGTAATGGGCTGTTCAACTCTGAACCCCAATAAAAGTCAGGATGGAAGGATAAAATTATGAGTGAAGTAGTGGTACAGATATCTTGGCAGTAACCAACAGCTTCATTTCTTCTTCATTTTTATTAAGAATTTTTTAATATAATCTTTTTAAATAGCTTTCCCCATTCCCACTCCCTCCCCTTCTCCTGCTTCCTCCACTTCTCCCCATCCCACCTCCGCAACCACCCCTCAGAAAGGGTAAGGCTTCCTTTGGGGAGTCAACGAAATCAGATACTTCTTAGAATTTCAAACAAGGGTTTGAACATAGAAATAATTAGTGAAATAGAACTTCTATTTTACTCTTCCTATGTTCCCCATCTTCTTGTAAAACAGTGACTAATGCAAAAGATAATATCTGCATATTATTTTCTCATTGTAACTCTTCATTTACAATGATTGGAAAGTTTGGTTGTTTCTTTGTGTTGATTGACAGCTGACCCCTAATTTCATCTCCTATCAAAGATAGTAAAGGCTGTGCATTCTGCCACTCCTTACTTACACTCTCATCTCATATGTACAATATTCAGGGATTGCAATAGATATTTTGATTTCTCAGCAGTTTTCTATGCATCAATTTATTCTCATGAAAGGCCCTATTTATCAAGAAGGCATGTCAACTATCTCAAACTACAATGAAGAATACAGCCATCATGTAATTCATTTTAATGACTCCCATGATCAAATGGATCGGCCTTTGTTACATTCATTATCATATAGAGTTGGAAGGGTATAATTTTTGTTGCAGTATAAAGCATTCTATACTATATCATTAATATCTTGTAGTAACTCTAACCAAAAAAAAAAAGCAGTAGACCTATATGACAAGAATTTTAAGCTTTTTAGAAAAGAAATTGAAGAAGATTTTAGAAAATGGGAAGATCTCCCATGCTCTAAAACAGGTAGGATCAACATAGTAAGAATGAAAATTCTTTACACGTATTAAAAGAACAATAATAAACTTCATATGGAAAAACAAAAAAATCCAGGATAGCACAAACAATCCTGTACAATAGAGGAACTTCTGGAAGCATCACTATCCCTGACTTAAAGCTCTACTATATAGCTATAGTAATGAAAACAACTTGGTATTGGCACAAAAACAGATAGGTGGACCAATTGAATCAAATCAAAGACCCTGGAATTAAGCCACATACCTATGAACACCTGAATTTTGATAAAATATAAAATTATATGATGTAAAAAAGAAAATGTCTTCAACAAATGGTGCTGGCATAACTGGATGTGAACATGTAAAAGAATGCAAATAGTTCCATACTTGTTCTCATGAACAAAACTCAAGTTAAAATGGATCAAAGACCTCAACATAAATGCAGCCACTGAAACTCATAAAAGAGAAAGTGTAAACACATAGGCACAGGAGACCTCTTTCTGAATATAACAGCAGTAGCATCGACCCTGAGAATGACAATTAATAAATGTGACCGTCTTAAACTGAGAAGCCTCTGTAAGGCAAAGTGCATAGTCACCAAGGCAAAAATGGCAGTCTATAGAATGGGAAAAAATCTTCACCAACCCCATATCTGATAGAGGACTGGTCTCCAAAATATATGAAGAATTTAAGAAATTAGATATCAAATTGTCAAATAATCCAGTTAAAAATGGGATACATTCTAAACAGAGAATTCTCAACAGAGGAACTTCAAATGTCTCAGAGGAACTTAAAGAGCTGCTCAACATCCTTAACCATCAGGAAAATGTAAATCAAAATATCTCTGAGATATTATCTTATATCAGTCAGAATGGCTAAGATCAAAAACATTGTTGAAACCTTATGCTGGAAAGGATGTGGAGTAAGGAGAACATTTCTCCATTGCTAGTAGGAGTGCTAACTTGCAAAACAACTTTGGAAACCAGTATGACAGTTTATCAGAAAATTTGTGAATCAACCTACATCAAGATCCAGAAATGTCACTCTTAGACATACACCAAAAGGATGCACACTCACACTACAAGGGCATTTGCTCAACTATGTTCATAACAATATTACTCACAATCGCCAGATTCTGGAAACAACTTAAATGCCTTTCAACCAAAGAATGGGTAAAGAAAATGTGGTACATTTTCAGAATGGATTACTAATCAGGTGTAAGAAACAATGACATCTTAAAATTTGCATGCAAATGGATGGAATTAGAAAAAAAAATATTCTGAATGAGGTGCCCCAGACACAGAAGGAAAAACCCAGCATGTACTCAATTATAAGTGGATAATGGACATAAAGCAAAGGATAACCAGCCTACTGTCCACAACCCCAGAAAAACAGTAAATAAAGAGAACACTAAGACAGATATACATGGATCTTCCCAAGGAAGGGAAAGTAGACAAGAACTCCTTAGTAAATTTGCTATGTGTGGATGGCGGGAGAAGTGTGGTAGGAAAGTGGGGAGCAGAGAAGAGAACATGAGGAATTGATATGGTCAAGTTTGCTGACAGAGAGGGAAAGCAAGATATCTTGAAAGATGGAGCCTATATCAGGTTAGCAAGAAACCAGGCACTCGGGAAATTCCCAGTAATTCACAAGGATGACCCTACCTGAGACCCTAAGTAGTAGTGGGAAGTGTACCTTAATTGTGAACCTTCATCCAGTAACTGATGGAAAGAGATGCTGAGATTCACAGCTAACACTGGGACGAACTCCTGGAGTTTGTTCACAAAGAGAGAGAGGAACAATATTATGAGCAAAGGACCAAGACCATGATGGGGAAACCACAGAAAGAGCATACCAGAGCAAGTGGGAGCTCATTGACCCAAGAATGACATCTAGGGAACCTACATAAGATCGAACTAGGCCCTCTGAATGTGAGTGACAGCTGTGTGGCTTGGTCAGTTTGGGGTCCACTAGCAGGGGAACCAATATTTATCCCTAGTACATGAACTGGCTCTTGGGAGCCCATTCCCTATGGAGGGAGATCTTGTTCAGCCCAGTTATGGGGGAAGGGCCTTGGTCCTGCCTCAAGTGATATGACAGACTTTGCTGACTCCTTATCAGAGGTTGCACCCTCTCTTAAGGTAGGGAGGAGGTAGGAGGTGTGGGAGGATGGGAGGGAAAGACATCTGGTATTGGTATGTAAAATAAGATTGTTTTAAATATTAAAAAAATAAGGAGTTAGATATTGGGGTAAAAACCTGAAAAATAAGGGAAGCAGAGAAAGAGAGCTATAGTCACTTCCTATCTCTTCCATTCCTCCATCCAAAAGGGACTAGATCTTCTGATTGTACTACCTCATCACTTCCTGGATCCTCTCTGTACAGAGCTCCAGACCTCTATGGTTAACTACTGGGTAGCTCTGCCATCTGTCTCTAAGCAAGTTTTAGTTGACAGACCACAAATAAAATATCACATAACACTTAATCAAGTTGACAACTATGATTATTCATCACAGTAAATAATTATAGTGTACATTTGACAAAAAATTTGATATAAAAGTTGGTAAAAGGAATACAAGGTTAAAACTAATTGGCTAACATTTTCTTATTGCTGTAATCCATAATTTTATTATATTATCTTATAATATAAAATTACTATATTGCATGACAGCATCCTCTTGATGGACTGAGCAGTCTTTGTTTTTATATAAATGTGTGAAAATTACAGGCAAAAAGATTATGTATCTTACAACAAGTGGCCTAGGTAAAAATAAGTCACTTAAGTCTTGAGTATACCTCATCAACTGTGGTGCAGGGGTACCCTTGAGCAAATCTATTGTACCCTGAGTTACAAAGAATCTGATATAAAGAGTGTTCACTATTAAAATATAAGATTAGGATCCCCCATGAGAAGAAGGTAGGTAAATAACTGCCAAAATACTACAGCTATATTTGACATTAGTTGTTGGATAAAATTTCATAAACTATAGAAATTTTATCCTATGCTCTTTTACAAATTGTTCTTGAGTATTTGCTAGAAATTGCTAACCGTTACCAAAAGTTGGTATCTTAAAAGTTGGCAATGGAATAGAAAAGAATAGGAAATAAAATTTAGTTACAGAAAATCATAATACAAAGAAGGCTTATCCTGTCATTAAACTGTCCAGACAAAGAAGGCGCTTTAGCAAAGAAGTGGAATGGAACGATATAACCTTTAAACAACTGGAATGGGTCTTACATGATTTCTATTAGTAGCACCACAGTAAAGATTAACCTCATCTTGTAATGTAGACACACTGATGTTAAAAACATCATTGGAGAGTTCTGGTGATTGAGGAGTGCCTAGAAATATTTGCTGGCATTTGTAGGGAAGATCTTACACAAGCTGCCTTCTGAGGGAAGCATTTCTAAGGGATCTTCTGATGCTTATGTCCTTTCTTCCTTTCTGTTGCCTCATCATAATTCTGAGACCATAATAGATATCCTCAAGGAGGAAAATTCACTTGGTTACTCAGGTATCTATCAGCACATGCCTAGGGTATGATAAAATATATCTGGTATATTGCTATCACATATTTTAACTTGTGATTTTCATCAAGGATTTTCAGATATTATTTTCTGCTTTTAGAAATGGGAAGGAGGGTATAGAGAAGTATGTCAGCTTGTAAGAGCACTCACTACTCTTACAGGGTCTTCTTGAGTTCTTAGCACCCACATGTAGCTCACAAACAAGTCTGACTCTAACTCAAAGGATTCCAATTCATGTCTTTCTTCTATGATGACTCTTGTTAGCACACAGTGCAAGAAGCATTATGTATACATATTCACTCAAAAAATAATAAAGAGAGAGAGAGAGAGAGAGAGAGAGAGAGAGAGAGAGAGAGAGAGAGAGAGAGAGAGAAAGAGAGGTAGATCATTAAGGAAGCTGGAAGACAAGAATATCAGGAAAGACATTAGCTTATGGTCATGACAGGCTGCTCTTACCACAGTCCGATTCTAAGGAAAAATCCTTTATACCCCACATTGGCCACCTCTGCTTCAAAATCAGAAAATTCCAGGAAAAAAAAATCCTTCTTGGACTATAGTGTCTTCTCTCTTTGGTCTCAGTGATAATAGATGAATAACCCAAACATGCGATCAAGCCTTTTTTCACTTCTGTGAAGGAATGGACTTAGCCCAGCAGCATATTTGATTGCTCAAATTCCTAGAGCCTTGTTGGAAAGACTTGACTCACAAAAAGAAAAACAGCTACAAGTTTTTCGAACATTTTGGTTTTGTGACCTCTCACATATTGTAGTTTTAGTGATCTGGAGCCATTTTTATCTAAGCCCACAGATAACTTAGTTTATTTTGTTGTCTTTTTTGCTGCTTTGTTTTATGTTTGTTTTTCTCTAGCTCAGAAAATGAGGGATAAAAGAGATCCCAGTTAACATGAAAGTCTGTATATACGCATACTTCTACTTAGGAATGTAACAGGCTTATAGATGCTTCTTACTTATTACCTGCTAATGCATCTTTTGCAAGGAAGTCCTGCTAGTACTAGCATTAGTCGACTGGGCTCAGACAGTCTGTTCCAGACAAATATTCAGTGAAACCCATGGGTTTGACACAAATTTCTACTCTACTCATACCTGGAGAATGACTCTGGGATTCGGGATAAAATTATCCAATTTTACTGTTCATCAACCATCTCCTTAAAAACATGCCAGGGTGAAGAGAGTTGTGTTTGTTATAGAATGGATGAAAATAGAACTGCCTTTTCCTTACATGTTCTGCATTTCAGAAATTTTGCTCTTTATTTGACAGTTAACTGTAGACCAGTTGCATCAGGATGTTAATCTTGATAAATATAGCTATGATACTTAGAGTTTTCCATTACTGTTTACTCTAAATAAACCTTTTCCCTACTTTCTTCATCCTTCTCCTCTCTGTCACATTAAATGACATCTAAATATTACTGTGAGCTTGTAGAGCCTGGGTATTCTGGAAAGATACTTAAACTTTATTTTACTTATATTGACTTGGCTGCAGTTTTTTGCATGACCCCTGAAGAGCAGATATGATGCTGAACTCTAGTAGTACCAATGACTTAAAATGTGTCAGCTATGTTCTAGGTAATGATGGTAGTTAGTTTCAGAATTAAACTCACAAGAGAAAAATTAAAGAGGTTGATACCCTAGATGATAACTCATTTTTACATGAGATTTCTTTCAATGTTGAAAACATTCCTGTGTATAAAAAGCTGGAAGACCCACAGATGTGATCCTGCTCCACCTTAACTATAGGTCAGAGAGTTTGAACTTATTTTTGGTGTCTCAAAATAGTTGACAATAGATATGCCTACAAACAAGAGATTCTGACTTAGGGTGTGGTTAATTAGTAGTTTGGGTATAGAGGTAGATCTTCTCTGCCTAATCCAGAGGTCAGAGAATTCAAGTCTATTCCTTACATAATGTTAATGAAGTCTGTTGCCTAACCAAGATTGTTTTTTATTGAGAAAAAAAAATTTCTGCCTCCTCCCCGCTTCCCACTCCTCCCACCCTCCCCCCACTCCTCTCCCCCTCCCTCTCGAGTCCAAACAGCAGTCAGGGTTCCCTGCCCAGTGGAAAGTCCAAAGTCCTCTCCCCTCCATCCTGGTCCAGGAAGGTAAACATCCAAACTGGCTAGGCCCCCACAAAGCCAGAACAAGAAGTACTATCAAAACCCAGTGCCATTGTCCTTGGCTTCTCAGCAACCCTCATTGTCTACCATATTCAGAGAGTCCGGGTTTATCCCCTGCTTTTTCAGTCCCAATCCAGCTGGCCTTGGTGAGCTCCCAATAGATCAGCCCCACTGTCTCCGTGGGTGAGTGCACCCCAAGATGTTTTTGAAGTAAACTATGTAAGCAGTGGAGAATTAATGAGGATGGACTCAGGATTCAATATTCACTAAACATCCCTCCTGACGCAGTCCTGTGTTTCTATTATTTCTGTTATATCTCTGTTACTTTTGCTTAGTAATTGTAATCCTCATGCTCCTACCCTGGAATGTACAGGTTTCAGCAACTGGTCTTTGTCAAAAAACTGGGATTTAAATAAAAAAAATCTATCATTTTAAGTAATGAAGAAGGATATGTCATTGTTTACATAGTATATTGGAAGCTCTGGATTCAAATCAAGAATAACATCTCTATTATTGGTCTGAAAATGGTTCTAATATTTATTATCTTGTTTCCTTTAAGAGGTTTCTAAAACAGTGCAATGTATATAATTTTGATTTATAAGTCTACATAAATAAAAGAGACCATAATAAAAATAGTCTCTATCTTTTTTAAGAAAATTTATTTAAATATTAGCTTGTGAGTCTCAAGTTCGAGTTCCAAGCAGTTTCCATATAACCACATGCAAGGTCTTCAGTTCTCAGTTGAATTTAAGTTGAATAGATATTTAAAATAACAAAACAAAACATTTGATTGTGAGGCTCGTCTTTCATAACTGAGCCATTTCTCCAGCTCTGTTCCCTATGTTAGGGTGCCTTTCCTAGCCTTGATGCAGGGGGAGGAGTTTGGTCCTTCCTCAACTTGATGTGTCATACATTGTTGAAGTCTATTAAAGGCCTGCCCCTTTTGAAAGAAAGCTGGATGAGAAGTGGTTGGGGGGAGTGGTTGAATAGAGGCAAGGGAGGGGAAGAAAGGGAAACTATGATTTGGGGTGTAAATAAATGAAAATTGTCAGTTAATTGAAAAATTGATACCATTGATTATCACAATTATTTTATGTCAAAGAACAAGAAATAAGTTCTGATTTAGCTAAAGGAGAGAGTAAAGCAAGCAGCAGGGATGTGTATGCTTCTCCAAAGAAATGAGGATGAAAATTGACCCTACAATGTAGTATATATTTTATTCAAATTCTATAACTTCAGCATAATATCATATAGGCTATTGGCTATAAAGTCATTTGTACATAAGCACTAGAAGATTATAAAGATGATAAGAAAGGATGTCTAACATACAATGCCCCAAGGCTGTGCGTGTTGTGAAGAGTTGCTCACAACATAAGAGTATTATACACTATTCATTCTTGTCATCAATCACCTAAAATAGCATATGATTCAAAAAGCTGAACTTTTTTTTATGGAAAACCATTTAGCTTTTAAGAAGAAATAATACATGGTTTTCACAACTAAAACCATGCTTATACTTACTTTTGAACCACTAACTTACTCTAATTATAATACATTATAGTTAAATTATAATTTTAATAAAATATTATTATGAGTAAGAGAAAATGTAAATTCTAATAAAATTCTAAACTTACCACAAGGACTCATGAAATTCCAAAATACAGGATAGACTCAATATTTCATGTTGCCTAGATAAAGAGATTAGGCTTTATGATATCATGCCTATCAATAATTGCTTAAAGTAATTCATAGTTATGCGGAAGGCCTGACAGTGCTTTTTATACCACTCTCATATCTCGCACACGCATACACACACACACGCATACACACACACACACACACACACACACACACACAGAGAGAGAGAGAGAGAGAGAGAGAGAGAGAGAGAGAGAGAAAGAGAGAATTTGAGATAGAGATACATAATTTCTGATAAAAATAGTCTGTGGAAATGATTCAGTGGTAATGCATTTATCTATCATGAACAAGGCCCTGGATTCAAGGCCCAGAGCAAAACCCAAAGTAATCCCTTATAACAACCTCCTTAGCAATTGTAGGTTTGGGCTTAGTGCATGACAAATGTGATGATTTCTTTAAACCTTTCAACAACCATTACTGTTAAACCCACTAATTTAGTCAGAAATCTTTATGGTGTCAGCAAAAAATTGGTTTGTTTTACACTACACTATAAGTATTTGAGTCCATTGTCCAGTTAGGATCCTCCAGCCTCTAAAACATGCACATGGAGCATCATCAAGTATTAAATTTGGATATATATATGTATATATATGTGTGTGTGTGTGTGTTTGTCTTTGTGTGTGTATGTACATATGAATATATATATATATATACCAACACAAGTTAAAATGAAAAATATTCCTTATAACTGATAAATGAAGTATTCATTATTTAGATTCAAAATGCACAAATTCATATTTAATGTCCATACAGTATATCATATAGATCTACTAAACAGAGTTATTTTGATGATATGTAAATGAATGTAAGGTGTATGTGGTACTTCTATGAGAAGCTTCAAAATGACTAAGGCGTATCAAGTTAATCACAATAATTGCAGTTATTGCCTTCAGTAATTCAGATATTTAGAATATTTGCTCTTGTTTGCAACTAAGGAAAGACAAACATATTTTAATAACTTTATATTAAATATTCTAATTATGACATTCTTGAAAATACAGCATCAAAGCAACCTAATGTCTTTTTTGTCGATGCTCTGAAATCCAGAAGACAAACTATCATAATGTATTTCAAAATTTGATTTCATTTTTTTAATTCAATAAGTAATCTTGCTAATTATTTTGACCTGATAGTGGTTCATGGAACCACAGAAATGAATAAAAATGCTCTCTTCCCTCTTGTTAGACTTATTCTTGTGGTATCCCTATTCTTATGATAAGCCATTATGACATTCCAAATGTAATGTCGAACTGAAGTAGATAATCAACTTTTGTGTTTCAATGTTCTTAAAGATGTCCATATGCTACATTAACTACAAAAAGTCCCTTGAATTTTAATAAATCCATAATCAAGCTGCTTTTTAATACTAGATTTCTGCTGAAAAGAAGCAAGTCACATTCTGGAAGGAAAAGTCTATTCATGTAAAAACAGGAAGGACATACATTTACACTAGGAATGATACTTTTAATGTGCTCTAGCTGCAAAATATTCATATTAATAATTAAGGAATAATTAACAACTTAGAGAAGGAATAATTTGAAACTGTGAATTGAAAACATATTTCCCTAAAAATCATTTTAAGAGTTAAATGTAAATTTTAATAAACAAAATAAAATATGGAAAATGGATACTTTATATATTCATTCTAGTAACACACAATATGTAGTGAGAAATAAGGATAGCTACACAGTTATTGGTAGTCATGTGAAAGGAGCTATCAAATAAATAGGCACTGTCCCTAGAGATTAAAAACACATGGTAAAGAAAGAAATATAAGGAAAAGGAGCACTGATGATAATAATGTAATGTAAAAATAATAAGCTTATATTTTAATAGCTGTTTTTTCCAGGCATTTTTGTGTACATTTGTATCTACCATACAAGAATAGGGTTACAATATGTCCACCTTCTGATAGAATTGGTTTGCATCAATTAGCAGTATAATAGGGAATGTATCCTATAATTGCAAATGTCATAACCAGAACGATTTTGAAAGCAATTTATTATTCCACCTGAAAAAAGATCATATTCTCTGAAAGAAATTAAGCCTTATGATTTCAAATGAATATGTTATACTTTGGTTACACAATATTTTTCCAAAATGTACTGTTGAGTGTTCAGTATAAGTGATTCCTCGCTGAATTGTTTTAAATCTATTGCCTCATGTTATCTAACTTTTATTTTCATTCATATTTTCACTATGATTTTGTTTGTGTGTATGTATGTGTGCTATAAAGTCCTATTTATTACCACCTATACCTTATTATTTCATATATTCAATTAATTTCAACTATATATTACAATTAATATTTTTATGTTATTAGTTTAAACTTCTAAAATAATATTTTATATTAATGTTACACAAACCTTATTAGTGGCATCAACATAATTTTCTCTAAATACATACTTTAAGCTGGGTGGTGGTGGTGCGCACCTTTAACCCCAGCACTTGGGAGTCACAGGCAGTGGATCTCTGTGAATTCAAGGCCAGCCTGGTCTACAGAGCTAATTCCAGGACAGCCAGGGTTGTTACACACAGAAATTCTATCTCAAAAAAAAAAACAACTAATATACATACTTTATTCATATTTAAATGATATTTTGTGCTGCTTTCATGCTATGTTGAGGTTCATAGGAATTTATTGTTTTTATACTTGTTATATTTCCTTTAATATAGTGTTTTCTAGACACTTAAGAGACAAATATAATTTTGTAGACATAAAAGGGTTAAATATGGTCAAGATAGAATGAGTGATAGCACTGAGAGGAGAAGGTGAACACCAGCTGCCAAAAACGTTTCTATATGCAATTGACTTCAGCATGTAAAGGTAAGCTAGTTTACTCCAAAGATGTCTTACTGGGTACGTTAACCATACTGAAATGTGAGCTCCATGGCAAGCAGTGGTTAGCCTACACAAAACAAATTTAATGGTAACTTATTTTGTTCACTTTGCTTTGATATTTATTTTTCTTATGAGTGTGTGGGGGGTGTATATTTGTTAAGGAGGGCACATTTGTAGGTTTTTTTATGCTTTTTGGAGGCTGTTTATAAAATTCAGTTATATAGTTTTTTTTATTTTTTTTAATTTATTTATTTATTAAGGATTTCTGACTCCTCCCCGCCACTGCCTCCCATTTCCCTCCCCCTCCCCCAATCAAGTCCCTCTCCCTCATCAGCTTGAAGAGCAATCAGGGTTCCCTGACCTGTGAGAAGTCCAGGGACCGCCCACCTCCATCCAGGCTTAGTAAGTTGAGCATCCAAACTGCCTAGGCTCCCCCAAAGCCAGTATGTTCAGTAGGATCAAAAACCCATTGCCATTGTTCTTGAGTTCTCAGTAGTCCTCATTGTCTGCTATGTAAGTCCAGTTTTATCCCATGCTTTTTCAGACCCAGGCTAGCTGGTCTTGGTGAATTCCCGAAAGAACATCCCCATTGTCTCAGTGTGTGGGTGTACCCCTCGCGGTCCTGAGTTCCTTGCTCGTGCTCCCCCTCCTTCTGCTCCTGTTTTGGACCTTGAGATTTCTGTCCGGTGCTCCAATGTGGGTCTCTGTCTCTGTCTCCTTTCATCGCCTGATGAAGGTTAATATTCAGGAGGATGCCTATATGTTTGTCTTTGGATTCACCTTCTTATTTAGTTTCTCTAGGATCGTGAATTATAAGCTCACTGTCCTTTATTTATGGCTAGAAACCAAATATGAGTGAGTACATCCCATGTTCCTCTTTTTGGGTCTGGCTTACCTCACTCAGGATAGTGTTTTCTATTTCCATCCATTTGTATGCAAACTTCAAGAATTCCTTGTTTTTTATTGCTGAGTAATACTCTAATATGTATATATTCCATACTTTCTTCATCCATTCTTCCATTGAAGGGCATCTAGGTTGTTTCCAGGTTCTGGCTATTACAAACAATGCTGCTATGAACATAGTTGAGCATATACTTTTGTTGTATGATAGGGCCTCTCTTGGGTATATTCCCAAGAGTGGTATTGCTGGGTCCAGGGGTAGGTTGATCCCGAATTTCCTGAGGAACCGCCACACTGCTTTCCAAAGTGGTTGCACGAGTTTGCATTCTTTTCCTGTTTTCTAAAGAATGGAGAGCAAGAGAAAGAAAAATGTGTTGTTTTTGGTGTCTAAGGACATTGGGAAGATATGGGAAGAAATGGGAGAGGAAACCTGATAAGTACATAGTTTATAATTTTTTTCCATAAAAAAGTAAAACATTTTGCTTCATACAATTTATATTTCTGATAATACTTTTTCAGGCATACAGTTTGTGCATTAACTTTAATGGCACTTTATTGCGTTTGCAGAAAATATCTTTGAAGTTCCATTGGGGTTAAATTTTATTCATTAAATATAGAAATACTACTTTAAAATGAAGCTTCCCTATACCAATACATATTTTTAAAACATCATTAGGACTTGGTGAATGAAGCCAACAAACTCAAAGTGACCAGGGAGAGAAGGCTCAACTGCTAAAAGCCCATATGCAGAGGAGGTTTCCTGCATCCTTGTCAGATATCACGTAAATACTCATACCTCCAGGTAAGGGGAAAAGAACATCTCTGTTCTAAACAAGCAGGTACACACATACTCTACATATGGACATAATTAAAAAGCCAAATATTTAAAAGACAAGATTTTATAGGTGTGTTGGGGTGAATCTTGGAGGACTAGTAGGTAATTTTATCAAAGTTTTGCAAAAGCATACTTTATCCATACATTAAATTTTTCCTCTAACATATGAACACAAAATCTTTGTTAGTAGAATGTACCACTTCTTTCACATGTTTTATAAAGACCACATTTGGGTTCATTCTAAACACTAACAAAGTTCTAGTGCAGTTAATTATCCCAATATATTTCCTAGAAATTAATTACATTTTTAAATTTTAAATTGTTATGCTCAATTACAAATATATATTATATATAATTACAGTTCTCATATATGTAACTGAATTTTATTCTGGGATTTGGGTTATTTATTTATTTATTTATTTATTTATTTTTCCATTCAAAAATTTATACTTTCTCCCCTCCTCCCTATCTCCTCCTACTCCCCCACTCCCCCTCCTCCCTCCCCCTCCCTTCTAGAGAGGGCAGGGAACCCTGCCTTGTGAGGAGTCCAAGGCGCTCCCCCCTACATCAGGCCTAGGAAGCTGTGCATCCATATAGACTAGGGTCCCAAAAAGCCATAAAAACAAATCCCAGTGTCTTTATCAATGGCTTCTCAGTCAGCTCCCATTGTCAGCCACAATCAGAGAGTCCGGTTTGATCACATGCTCTTTCAGTCCCTGTACAGCTGGATTTGGTGAGTTCCCACTAGAACAGGCACACTGCCTCACTTGGTGAACCAACCCCTCGCGGTTCTGACTTCCTTGCTCATTTTCTCCCTCCTTCTGCCCTTCAACTGGACCTTGGGAGCTCAGTCCCTTACTCTGATGAGGGTCTCTGTCTCTATCTCCATCCATCACCAGACGAAGATTTTATGGTGATATTCGAGATAATCATCAGTGTGATAGTGGGGCAAGGCCAGTTCAGGCACCCTCTACTCTGCTGCCCGTGGACCTAGCTGGGGACATTCCCGTGAACACCTGGGATCCCCTCTAGATCCAAGTCTCTTGCCAACCCTAAATTGGCTCCCTTATTTTCTTTGAAAATTTATGTTTATCTTCCTTTTACTTTTCATTCTTTTTTCATATATTACATCTAAACCATGGTTTCCTGTTCCCCCAGTCACTATCACCCTAGTAACATCCTCTCTCTCCCAGATTCTCTCTCCCACCATTTTCTCTCAGAAAAGAGCAGACATCAACCAAACACAGCATAATATGCTACTATAATACCAGACCCATACAATCAAATCAAAGCTGATTGAAGCAACTAGGGAGACGGAAAAGGGTTCCACAAGCAGGCAAAACACTGCTCCTTCTCCCACTATTAGAAATCCTACATGAACAAGTTACTCAGCCATAACATATATGCAGAGGACCAAGGTCAGACCCCTACAGGTTCCCTGATTCTTTGTGAGGTCTCAATAGTCAGTCCTAAACAATTGATTCTGTGGACTATGTTTTCAGTGTCCCTGAACCCTCTGTTCCCTCCAATCCTTTCTCCCCTTTCTCCACAGGATTCCTCAGAGATCTGCCTAATGTTTGGCTTTGGGACTTTACATGTACTCCCATCAGTTGCTAGATGAAGTCTCCCTGGTCTCTTTGGTAAGGATTTTGTTAGTCTCTGTATCCAGAACATTCTACAGGTAGGAAAACCTAAAAGCTGTAGGTCAAAGGTTTGTGACTGGGTTGATATCCCAATCCACTCACTTGAGGCTTGGCTGGTTACAGAAAATCGGTGTTTCAAACTCCATGTCCCGATTACAAGGAGTCTGACAAGGTTAATCTCTTAGATCCTTTGAAGTTTCCATTACACTATATTTCCAAATTGTCCCTCAAATGCCCACCAATTCCAGTTTTTTCTCCAAGTATTTATTCCTTCCCAACTTGGTCCCTCCCATTCCCAATATCACTGTCCCCTAGTCCACACACAAAATCAATTCATTTCCTCTACCTAGAGAGATCCTTGCATCCCCCCTGTCTTTCTGCCTTGATACTTAGCCTCTCTGGGTCAGTAACTGCAGCATCATTATTTTTATTTAGAGATAGTATACACTTATAAGTGAGTACATATAATGGTTGCCTTTCTGGGTCTGCATTACTTCACTCAGGGTGAGTTTTTTTTTTCAAGTTCTATCCATTTGCCTGCAAATTTCATGTCATTGTTTTTAAGAGCTGTGTTATACGCCATTGTGAAAATGTGCCACATTTTCTTTATTCATTCTTCAGTTGAGGAATATCTAGGTTGTTTGAAGTTCCTGGCTATTCTGAATAAAGCTGCTGCGAACATGGCTAAGCATGTGTCCATGGGATAAGATGAAAAATCCTTCCGGTATATGCCCAGAGTGATAATGAGATAAATTGAGTTCCAGTTTTCTGATGAGTCAGCATAATGATTTCTAAAGTGCTGTACATGTTTGCACGCCTACCAGCAATGGAGGAGTGTTCTTGCTTCACATTCTCTCCAGCATGAGCTATCTAGCCTCTGGTTTGTGGTTATCCAGCATCTGGTGTGGGTTCTTATCATTAAGTAAGCCTTAGGTTAAATCAGACATTGGTTATCTACTCTAACAAGTCCGTGTCATGATTTCCCTAGCATAATTTGTAGGTAGAACAGATTGAAAGTCAAAGGCTTTGTGATTCAGGATGCTTCTCCGTATGCTGTGAGTATGTTTTATTAGTGTTGATCAATAAAGAAGCTGATTTGCCCTATAGCCAGTCAGAAAAACACCAGGCAGGGAATCTGAACAAAGATGAGAGAGATAAAGGGCAGAGTCAGGGAGATGCCAACAACTGCCAGAGAAGCAAAATGTGACGTAACAGGTCATGAGCATTGATTATAAAATACAGAGTAACAGAAATTAGTTATTTTAAGTTGGAAGAGCTAGTTATTAATAAGCCTGACATAATACGCCAAAAGTGTGTAATTAATATTAAGTCTCAGAGTCGTTATTTGGGAAATAGCTGGCAGAGAGAACTGTCTATCTACAGATGGCAGGAGAAATCTTCAGTTACAGTTTTGTGGCTTGGATAGTGTCTACATGTCTGCATAGCCTTTTTGCATTAGCAAGACTGTAGACTCTCTATGTGGAAGTTCTATGCATGACAACATCAACTTCTTTATG
This sequence comes from Microtus ochrogaster, assembly GCF_000317375.1. Classification (NCBI taxonomy): domain Eukaryota; kingdom Metazoa; phylum Chordata; class Mammalia; order Rodentia; family Cricetidae; genus Microtus; species Microtus ochrogaster. The sequence continues at coordinate 36,620,516 of NC_022013.1, read as the reverse complement.
CTCAGTGAGTTGTGTGGGCATTGTCCTCAGCATTAGGGCCTCGCTGTCAGGCAACTTTCTGTCTTAGCATCAGCTTGGGTTGTTTGGGATCTCCATGGAATCTTCTTGGCTAACAACTAAATTGAATGGAATCTGGCCTGGCCACTTCAACCTTGCCTAACAACAAGAGATGTCAAGTTGAAACTACATCCCCAATGTTAAGAGTTCTCATTAAGGTCACCTTAAAAAATTCCAGGAAGTTTCAACTGTCTAGGTTTCTACCTACCATGCTGCCCAAATTATATCCCTCTCTCCCTACTTTTGCCCTATACCCCATCATCCAATCACCTAATCCCCAAACTCTAAATCCAACACACCTCCAATCTACCTTTAAAACCTATTTTAAATACGTTTCTCAGAAATATTCATGCTTCCTTCCTAGAACCTCCTCTTTACCTAACCTCTCTGGTTCTACAGATGGTAATCTATCATTTTGGTTATCATTTATTTAATGGCTAATATCCTTTTATAAGTGAATAAATACCATATTTATCTTTTTGTGTCTGAATTATTTTACTCAGAATGTTTTACTTTCTAGTTCCAACCACTTTTCTACAAATTTCATGACGTCTTCTTTTAAGCTGCTTAGTAAAACTTCATTGTGTAAATGTACCACAATTTTCTTCCTATTGTTCTGTTGAGGGACATATGATTTTTTTTCCCAGTTTCTAGTTGCTAATAAAAAAGTCACAGTGAGCATGGTTGAGCAACTGCCATTTGTGTGGGATGGGTCATCCTTTGGGTATATGCCCAAGAATGTTATAATTAAGGATACAAGGGATATAATTAAACATAGTAAAGGGAATTTACAGCAAGCCTATAGCTAAAATCAAATTAATTGGAGAAAAATGCAAAGAAATTCCACTAAAATCAGGAACAAGAAAAGGTTGTTTACTCTTTATGTATTTATTCGATATAATGCTTAAAGTTTTAGCTAGAGCTACAAGACAATTGAAGGAGACCAATGTGATACAAATTAGAAAAGAAAAAGTTGAAGTTCTATTATTTGCAAATGATATGATACTATATGTAAGAGATCCACAAAAATTTCACCAGGGTACTTCTGCACCTGATAAATAATTTCAGCAAAGTGGTTGAGTACAAAATTAACTAAAAAAAAAATCAATCAGTGGTCATCTAGTACACAAATGACAAATGAACTGACAAAGAAACCAAGGAAACAACACCCTTCTCAACACACACAAATAATTTAATATGTCTTGCTGGAACTCTAACCAAGTAAATTAAAGACACATATGATAAAAATTTCAAGTCTTTGAAGAAAGAAATTGAAGACGATATCAGAAGATGCAAAATTTTTCCAGGCACATGAATTGGTAGGATTGACATAGTAAAATAGCCATCCTACCAAAAAATAATCTACAGGTTCAATACACTCACCATCAACAGTGCAAGGCAATTATTCATAAAGCATAAAAGGATAATTCTTAACTTTATATGAAACAATAAAAACCCACAATAGCAAAAAAAATCCTGAACAGTGGAAGATCTACTGGATATATCACCATTAATGATTTCAGGTAGTACTACAAAACTATAGCAATAAAAACTGCATGCTATTGGCATAAAAACAGGTATGATGATAAATGGAATTGAAGAACCAGACATAAATTTTATAGGTCATAAAATACATTCTGAAAATAAAAACCAGCATCTTCAACAAATAATGCTAACCAAACTGGATGATTGCATGTAGAAGAAAGAAAGTAGAGTCACATTTGTCACCCTGCAAAACATATATATCTTAACATCTCCAGGGTTTTTATATTGAAGGGGTATTTATTTTTTCAAAGGATTTTTTTTTCATCTAATGATCAACTGTGGATGTATGTTTGTTTGCTTGTTTCTATCTTCAGTTTGTTTATATGGTGTAGTATATTACTGATTTTAGTATATTGAACTATCTTTGGGTATCTAAGATGAAGCTTATATATCTCTTCTTTTGGTACAAACAGAAGATGCCATTTCTGCCTTGACCTCCTTTGTTCTGTAAAGTTAATTTTATAAATGAATTGTTGCATGAGGAGTTATACTAGGTCTTAACAATAAAAGCCCAGAGGCAAATATAGGGAAAAATGCTGAGAGATCAGAGAGACAAAAAATAGCCATATTACCAACATTGTGATATTTTATTTTTGTTTTAATAAATAAAGCTTACCTGAAGATCTAAGAGTAAAACAAAGCCACTAGAGGCCAGGCAGTGGAGTCACACAACTTTAATCCCATGATTTGGGAGACAGGCAGATGGATCTCTGTGAGTTCAAGGCTACCCTATTCTATTCAAGATCAGTGTAGAAACAGATTCAGGTAGTGGTGGTTTACATCTTTAATCTCAGTACTAGGCAGTCAGATGCATTTAATCTGAGGTCTAGAGGGAAATATAAAATGGGAGGAGACAGAAGTTCAGGGCTCAGTTTGCAGTTGCCCAGCCTTGGTAGAGGTAAGACTTCCCTAGTGGCTTAATTATTTTTGATTTTATTTTATTCTTTTGATATTTAGCTTGAACCCCAATATTGTCTCTGTCTCCCTAATCCTGGGATTAAAGGTGTGTGCCACCACTGCCTGGTTTCTAGTGGTTTAGTATTGCCCTCTAATTTTCAGGCAAGCTTTATTTTTTAAAATATAAATAGAATATCATACAGTGAATAGCTGTTCTAGCGTACATTTCTGGAGAAAATTATAACTTTTCTTGGGCCACCATGGCTATAGCCTTCCAACTACGTGTTCCTTCTTAGAATATCAGTTTTCTTCAGAAATTCCAGAGGAATGAGTCTTGAACACTGAATCCTCCACTGGCAAACTTAAACCAAGACTTCCTGTGAAAACACTAGGTACTGACATCCTATTCGGATGCATGGGACTCCTAGATAAAGTCACAAAAGCACTCTGAGTGCAGACTTTCCCATGGAATTAGAGTGCTCTGAAGAACAGGGGTCTGTACAGCAGGGGAGAGTTTGAAACTGGAGTTTAACTGCAGAGTTGGAGCACCTCAGGAAATTTGAGATTTGTGGGAGAGTTGATGATAAGGAAACTTCTGAGTTTAAAAAAGAGTGACAAACTGAAATTAGCTCCATACACTATTGAGTGCTAAAAATGCTTGCTGCAGAAAATTGTTCAAGCCAATTTAAGAACAGTTCAGACATGTCCATTAGCTCACCCACACTTCATATTCAGTTACAATTTGAATTAAAGTGCTCCCGTGTGAATTAATGTGAAGAACATTTGAAAGCAACGTTTTTCTATTTTTCTTTACTTCTGCAAAAATTTTGCATATTACTCTGAAATGTTGCTACCTCCCCTGAGGGTATCAAAATGTAATGTGGAGTTTCATATGCTCTGTATATTTATTCCTTCCTTATGATGTAGCAGAGACTTACATTATTGAACTAGTGAGCAAATTAGTTTGTATATAAAATTCAGAATGTGTCTTTATGTTGAAAACATTGAATCAATATATCATTGGCAAAGATATGTTAATATCACTATTAAAGTACACAATGAGAATAAATACATATTGAATAAGTGCTGTAATGTTTTTATGTTTTTAAATTTCCATTTAAGAGATGCCTAAACACAAGAAAATGGATATCATATGAATTTCTAAGGGAAGAGAGAATTGATTTTTGTGTAGAAAATAAAGCTGTTCCAAATTTTTTTAACAACTGTTTTTATGAACTAAGTACTGGAAAATACTTTCTTATTTTCATCGAAATGTTTTTTTCTTGAGTTTCATGAACATGTTACCACCTCAAATCACACTTATACCTGACATGAGCTTTGAAATGCTTGAAATTAGACCATATTGCCTCATAAACAAATTAATACCTACAAGAAGATCAACTCTGTGAGTGAAGAATGTAAGTTTAAATCAAATACTTGACTGTGGGCACAGAACTAGATTTCTCTATCTTCCCTTTTTCACCTATACCAGAGCACTCATATGTACTTGAAGTCTTTTGGGAAAATACATTTCTAATAAAATGTCACAACTGGATATAACAATATTCTTTACAAGACTATTATAGGAGTCAAATTCAATGAACTGTTAATAGTATGTAGTTCTTGTATTTATTTGTTTTTGAAGTGATAGAACATTATTTATTTGTAAGTTAGATATATGTTTCATGATACAGTTTTATTATGTTGTTTTAATTTTTTAGGAACACATGTAAATATAATCAAATATTTGTGTTGAGAATAATTGATTGGATACATTTTAATACATTCCTGCAAACACATCTTTGATATAGCTTTATAATGGATGTGTCTCTACTATTCTGTTACATGGGCTTATCTTATTTGGAGACAGTTTGTAAAGGAATAATAATAGTCTAAATATATTTAGGTTTACCTTCTTTTCAGAAAATATATATGAGTTGTATAGGAATTCTGCTCAATGAGAAAAAAAGACAATTGAATGAAAAGTGTACTGGCTATCCTTTTAGCATGGAGTAATCATAAGAGCAAGGCTAGCTTGTATGGTCTGGTTTAGTTAGTCTACAATCTAGCTTACGTTTACTGAGACTCTGATGAACCACAAATCCATGAGAAAAAGTTATGTTTTTTAATATATTACATCTTTGGGGATATTTTAAGTTAATAACACCCAAATTCTTTATATGCTTTCAAATTCTTGATAAAATTACAATGTAAAATAATATTCCAAGAGTATTGATGTATCAGAAATATGTATATATGCAAAAAATAAAATGATTTACACAAAGACAAAGACTTATTTGTTGTGAATCCTTTCTGATTGTTAATATTTATCAAATAGGAACATTCAGAACATGTTTGCAATTAAATAAGTAGATAAAACAAATGACCCTTTCAGTTGAACACATTGTTCATTAAATACTATTAATAGCCGGGCGTTGGTGGCGCACGCCTTTAATCCCAGCACTCGGGAGGCAGAGGCAGGCGGATCTCTGTGAGTTCGAGACCAGCCTGGTCTACAAGAGCTAGTTCCAGGACAGGCTCCAAAACCACAGAGAAACCCTGTCTCGAAAAACCCCTCCCAAAAAAAATACTATTAATACTTAGAAAGGCACTAAGCGTGCTTCTACTGAAGTAGAAAAAGTTCTTGGACAGCATTAGTGTAAGTGAGTTTTGCCAGGAGTCAAGATATGTGAACCTGCTTTTGAAGAATGACAAATGTAAGTTACTCATGAAGTGGATGAATTTGGTATGTCATTGCTTAAAGCATTGAGCATAAATTATCTTCATATTTCATATGAATATATGACTTGAAATATAACTTCATATTTCAAATATAAAGAAATTGCAACATGTACAATAGATGGTATTTTCTTCCATTTATTTAAGACCATGATTTTTAATTACCACAGTATGTATGACTAAAAAAAAAAATCAAATTTCAGTGTTACAGGAATTGTGTGTCTGAATAAGTAGTGTTCCTGACCCAATCATTTATGTTTTAGTTTCTTGGGTAGGTAAAGGTAAGCAAAGTACATCTTTGAAAGTATATAAATTTGGGTTTCAATATTGCCCTGTAAATCTCAATGAATTTTATGTCATGCTTTTCCAATTTGGACAGCATACTGTCAGTAGTTGAGCCAAGGGCAATTTCTTGCTCAGTGGTTAGCTTTGCCACATGTAATGCATATTCCATATGAATGTTCTTCAATGCCCGTCATCTTCTCTAAAAGTATATTGATGGTACCAGGAGCAGATACATGAAATGCCCTGTGTTATTGAAATATCTTAAATGAAATATTTTGTAGATCTTTGAAATGTTTGAATATCACCTATCTAAAATATATGTTTAGCTGTAAAAACCTACTTAATATGAACACAAGTTTGATCAATGTAGGTGACTAACTACCTACCTGAATTTCATAATTATCCTAAACAATTTCTAGTAGCTTTTCAAGAACTAGAAATTCAAATTACAATTTTAGATGATCTGCATAGATATAATACCTTAAATAAGAGTAGAAATATATAGAAAGGACAACACTATAACAGTATAAATAACCTATTTTATCAATATTCAAAAATTGATACATATGTAAAGTATTTGAGACTAGTAGTTGCTTTGTAAAATATAAACTATTATTCCTTTACCCCCATATTTTTTTTTATTTGATTGAGAGTAGAGAAAGAATGAAAGAAGAAAGAGAAAGAGAGAAAAAATATCACTTCATCCAAAACAGTAACAGAGTTCCAGTGTGGGTCCATTGCCAGATGAAGGCTCTATGGTAATATGCAAAATATTCATCAGTATGGCTATAGGATAGGATCATTTCAGGTTCCCTATCCTCAGCTGCCCCAGGAACTAACTGGGGACCTCGCCTTTGG
>NC_022013.1:36612166-36613205 GCF_000317375.1 Microtus ochrogaster | reverse complement strand
GGGGGGGAGGAGCGGGAGGCTGTGAGGAGGCGGAAATTTTTTTTCTCAATAAAAAAAACAATAAAAAAAATAAATCTTTAAAAAAAAAACAGTAACCGACATCCAAAACCCACTAAATAACCAAAATAAGTTCTTGGAAATGTGGTCATTGTGTTCTTAGAATTACTTCCTGTATCTGGGGACAACTGCTGTGGAATAATCCCTTGGTAGACTGTGAAGTTTTGTTCCTGTGATTGGATTAATAAACATTCTGAGGAGGCAATATAAAGTTAATCAGAAAAGTTATACTAGCAGAATTCCGAGAGACAGACGGGTGAAGACTGGAGTCACAAGCAAATGAGAGAGAAGCAAGATGGGCATACTGAGAAAAAGTATTAGTTACATGTCAAAACATAGATAAGAACTATGGAGCTGGTCGGTAGTGGCACACAGCTTTAATCCCAGCATTTGGTAGGCGGAAGCAGGTGGATTTATGTGTATTCAATAGCAGCTTGGTCTACAGAGTGAGTTCCAGGACAGGCTTCAAAATAACAGACAGAAACCCTGTCTCAAAATGCCACTCCCTGAAAATAAAGAAAAAGGAAAGAAATGTGGCTTAACATTAAAGTATGGGTTAGCTAGTAGTAACAAGCCTGAGCTATTGACCAAACATTTGCAATAAATATTAGGCCTCTAATGATTATTTTTAATAATTTATTTATTTATTTATTTATTTATTAAAGATTTCCGTCTCTTCCCCACCACCGCCCCCATTTCCCTCCCCCTTCCCCAATCAAGTCCCCCTCCCTCCTCAGCCCGAAGAACAATCAGGGTTCCCTGCCCTGTGGGAAGTCCAAGGAACCCGAACCTCCATCCAGCTCTAGTAAGTTGAGCATCAAAACTGCCTAGGCTCTTACAAAGACAGTACGTGCAGTAGGATCAAAAACCCATTGCCATTGTTCTTGAGATCTCAGTAGTCCTCATTGTCCGCTATGTTCAGAGAGTCCGGTTTTATCCCCGGCTTTTTCAGACCCAGGCCAGCTGGCCTTGGTGAGTTCCC
>NC_022013.1:36607430-36611299 GCF_000317375.1 Microtus ochrogaster | reverse complement strand
ATGATCAAGTAGGCTTCATCCCAGAGATGCAGGGCTGGTTCAACATACGCAAATCTTTCAATATAATCTAATGATTATTTGAGAGTAGCTGCAGTACAAGAAAACTCCACCAACACCAACAGGCAATGGCATCTTTAGGGGACCCTAAGAAAATTGTGATAATTGTTAAGTCCTGGGAGAGTTAGTTCTATTACTTTTGTCAATTCTCTGTGTGATCAACAGTGCAGGGCCTAGCCCTTAAATCCTGCCTGGAGTAGCTTGTAAGCCTGGACCATTTCAGTTAGCATCTTTAAAGCCGTCCTGAACAATTTCCAGTCTGAAACTGATCTTTGGGTGGAGTTTGTCAGCTTAATGGCATTATCACAATTAAGATAAACTTGTGTAGGTATTGAGCAGCAGAGACTGGAGTCTGTGGTGAACCTGGAGGCAGAGCAAAGCTGGGATTGTAATTCAGAAATATTAATTACTGATTTTGCTATTCTGATATATTAAGTAAGAAATTGCACTTTGAAGATCAAAAAGTTAGTGACTACACATAGAAATGAGGACTAGGCTAGCAAGACTGTGATATGGCATGGCTTTTAAATTAATTTGCATTCTACAACAGAACAAAAACAAGTTCAAATACCAAAAATATTTGAAATTTCTGAAAATGTAGGCAGGTGATAGTCTTTAGTCCTTTATGCTTATTTCTCTCCCGGGGTACAAATGTTTGCCGTGAAGCATCATCTGACCTATTTCTTCTCAACAATCAATGTTTGATAAGTATGACTATTTTATTGGAGATTTCCCATGGCTATTATTAAGGCTAAGTTCAGCTCCTGAGAGCCATTCTGTCAACTCTTCTTTATGTTTCTCTATAGAATTATCACATTTGAATCTATTGACCTGTTGAGTCTCTATAGGCTGTTTCCTCTAAGGACAGGAGATATTCTCATTTATTGTTTGAAATGAGAATCCACAGAGTCTGGTCAACAATTTATTAATGGGTGCAACAGAAAAACAAACTCACAAATACAGAACTAGGTTGACACCACTGCTGATTTAGCTACCGTTGTATTGCCGTTGTGTCTCAGGGCTATGAAAACCAATAAGGCTTGCTCCTGCTTTGAAACCCCTAAAAAAAGAGAGTGCACTACCTCGCCTCCATTTTATCCAGTCACATATCCAGAGAAAACCACACCCATAAAGATAGTCATGCCAAATGTCATTAGCCAAAATGGATCAAATTTCCATACCACTTGCCTATTTTTCTAATTAAGAAGATTCTACCCTAAGAATAATCTACCTTATAGTCCCTTCCTATCTATCCCTTTTTTTCTATTCCAAATGAGTTTCCTAACTCTAATGTTTATTGTTCCCACCCCAACCCTATAATAACTAACAACCAACCCCTGTAGATGACATTATAGGAGACATTCTCATTTATTGTTTAATCTTCTGTGCCTAAAATACAAGTATAGATATAGATATATAGATATATTACTCTCAATACATATTTTGGATTGAATGAATAGGTGACATTAACCAATAATATTATTAAAACACTACTTAGATTGGGGTATCAAACTCTTCCCTAAAATAGCACTTTAAAAATTCTATGTATACCACAATAGACAGAATAATGTGTGAAACAAACTATTTGTTTTGACCTATTACAAAATGGTTTAAAGTTTTTTTGTGTACCATTTGTGTACATTTTGTGTCTTAATCATCTTGGATTCATATTGGGGCTTAGAGTCCAAAGTCAAATTGCCTGCTAATTCAGACTCTGAGCAAGAAATTTCTGATAACACAAAAATGGTCAACTTGTTATGTCTTTGCATTATTCATTAAGAGGAATAAAGAAGAAGGAATGCAGCTCTTAAGTCACAATCACATGGCCATTGAGAACCTCACTGTCATCACCTCATCTAACTCTAATTTACTCTCCAATGCCCCTGTTTCCAAATATCATTGCTTTGAATATTAAGATGTTAGGATATGATTTTAGAAAGTAGGTCAACTCATTATATGTTTCTAAAAGTTTTCATTATTTTATTTTAGTTTTGTAAAAGTGAAAATGATTTCATAAGATTTTTCTGTAAAATGTTAGTAACAAGCATGTATATTAAATTATTACCTTAATTTCTACATTATGTATTACATATTTTAAGTGTTCATGATTTTGGCAACTCTTAATCCTCATATTTTAATTTAAGGAACATTTGAAGCATTATAGTAATTAAAATTTTATTTCTATTGCATTGGCATTTCCTAAATGGCAATAATTTTATGTTTTAAAAATTGAGAGGAACTACTTATTATACAGCTGACAATCTGCAGGTGAGCCATTTGTGAGAATTATGAAGACTAGACTATCTGCTTGATTCATTTTATCCTTCAACACTTAATCAGACTTTCATAACCAGAATCAACTCTTACACAGAATTAAATTCCATTAATCCTTTCAGAACCATTTTATGGAATTCTCGTATGAAAAAAATTATTTTGAGAGCATATGAAAACTTCACAAATGTATAAATCAACTTTTATATGCTATCAGTGCTTTTTTAAAAACAATATAATTTATTCCCTGAATACATAAAATTAAGCTGAATATAATATCGGTCAAAAACAAAAAAATCAAAAATACCTTTCTTCTAAATGAAGAATTATGTTGTGGCTTTCACAGTGCTCTGTAAAATAAATTGTTTACTGTCATTCTCTTCTCATTCTCTTTATTTATATTCACTATTAAAGACTCTGAATGGAGATGTAAACTCTTATAATTTTAATGAGATATTAATCTAAAGAAAAATGTAACTAAGTAGTAGATTTTATGAGAACATGCTAGTAGCATCAAAAAGATGACACCCAAATCTAATATTCTATTTAAGAAATGAGCTTTCAAAGTTTCTATCCCAGTTTGATTTGAAATATAGTTATATATGAACCTTCATATACATATGAAGTATTAGAATCACACAAAGTAGCAAAGTATAAAATTTTGAGTTTATTTTTGTTAAAGATACCATGGTATAATGGAGCTTGGTACCTTTTTCAAACAGTAGAAAAATTAAATGATACAAATACCGCAGAAGTATTCTACACTTAATGTTTAATAAGACCCCTTTTGAAAGTGTTTTTAATTTTTTAATTATAGTATAGCCATACCAGTTCTCCTTTTCTTTCCTCAACCTCCCAAGCACTCTTGTTGCCTCTATCAAACTTATTGCCACACAAAAAGCTACAAATTTGCCCTACAATTACCACTTTACCAAAGTAATTCCTAACTTCTTTCTAAATAGTAGCCTTAATCTCACTCAGGTGTAGTATTCAGTGCTCATCAAATTAAGCAACAACATGAAACAGATGAAAACCATTACAGAGGCAAAATACAATTGTTTCCGTAGACTTGATTTCCTCCTGTTATGACCAGAATGACAACATTCTGCTTCTCCTTTAGCTTTAATCTTTGAATTAAATCTTTCTTTAAGAAGTAGCTTATTTGCCTTATTAACATTTATTATTATAATCATAGTTTAGTGTAACTCTGTTCCTCATTAGAAGAAGTACGTTCTGAAGTGGATTGAGATCCAAATTGCAGGCAAAAGTGACTTTGAAGTCTTATACCTCACAGGTGACATAATTATCACCTCCAGCAACATCAAGAAAGAGGGGGTAGGGTTGTAAGAAGCAGAGGCCAGAGAAAAAGTCTGCAAAATAGCATTTGGGTCATGTGAACAGTATTGCACTAAAGATCTCATGGGAGCTGTGACTGCCTGCTGAAGACATGAATGACATCTAGACAGTAAAGAATAAGAAAGGAAAAGCCGGGCGATGGTGGCACACGCCTTTAATCCCAGCACTCGGGAGGCAGAGGCAGG
>NC_022013.1:36590198-36605530 GCF_000317375.1 Microtus ochrogaster | reverse complement strand
GGGCATTTGTTCAACTATGTTCATAGCAGCATTATTTGTAATAGCCAGAACTTGGAAACAACCTAGATGTCCGTCAATGGAAGAATGGATGAAGAAAGTGTGGAATATATACACATTAGAGTACTACTCAGCAGTAAAAAAACAATGACTTCTCAAATTTTGTTTTGGTTTTTTGAGACAAGGTTTTTCTGTAACTTTGGAGCCGGTCCTGGAACTACCTCTTGTAGACTAGGCTGATCTCTAACTCATATAGATTCTCTTCCCTCTGCCTCCCAAGTACTGGGATTAAAAGGCATGCACCACCACCCGGCTATGTTCTGTTTCTTTCTTTAAAATGGTTATTAAAGAATCAGCACAGGTACCAGTTTCCTGTGGGTCAATCTGTGCATTTCCTAAAAATAAGGACATTATTGTAGATAATTACAATATAGTTATTTATCCTATAATTATTGTTTGTATTTCAATACATCTCTAGTAAATACATTATTTTTTATGATCATATTGTAATTTTATTACTTGACAAAATAAAGATTATTCTCTCCAGTGTTGAATCCATCATACATCCTACTCCATAACAATGTTGCAATGATCACCCTTGTCATGAAACTGGGTGCTATATGATTTTTGTTGTTGTTGTTATTTGAAACAGTGTGTCTCTGTAGCTTTGAAGCCTGTCCTGGAACTTCCTTTGTAGACCAGGCTGGCCTTCAACTCACAGAGATCCTCCTGCCTCTGTCTCACACCTTTAATCCCAGCTCTATATGTTTTTTTTTTAAATTCACACTTTCAAACAGAATAAATCATTTTCTAGCCTCTTTGAAAAAAAAACATCCTTCATATAATTATAATTAATTATTACTCTCTCATGATAATTTTTGTGGAGTGTCCTGTTTCATATCCTTAATAAACAATCATATTTTACATGCCTATGATTATTTCACTTCCCTCTCCCTCCTGCCCTCCTGCTCCCCCACATCCTCCCCACCCTAACCCCATTCACTTCTCAGAGACTTTGGGAGGCCTCCCATGGGGTGTCATCTAAGTTTATCACATCACTTAAGACAAGACCAAGGCCCTCCCCACTGTATCTAGGCTGAACAAAGTATCCCTTCATAGGGAATGGGCTTCAAAGAGCCAGTAAATGCTCTAAAGATAAACACTGGTTTCAATGATAGTGACACCACAGACTGCCCATGCCACACAACTGTCACCCACATTCTTTTACATATATGTTTTCAATTATTAGAGATATTTTTTTGTTTTTTTTTTAATTTTTTTTTCATTGAGAAAAGGAAAAAAAAACAAATTTCCGCCTCCTCCCAGCCTCCCACTTCCCTCCCCCTCCTCCCACCCTTCTCCCCCTCCCCCCACCCCTCTCCCCCTCCCTCTCCAGTCCAAAAAGCAGTCAGGGTGCCCTGCCCTGTGGAAAGTCCGAAGTCCTCCCCCCTCCATCCAGATCTAGGAAGGTGAACATCCAAACTGGCTAGGCCCCCACAAAGCCAGAAAAAGAAGTAGGATCAAAACCCAGTGCCATTGTCCTTGGCTTCTCAGCAGCCCTCATTGTCCGTCATATTCAGAGAGTCCGGGTTTATCCCCTGCTTTTCGAGTCACAATTCAGCTGGCATTGGTGAGCTCCCAATAGATCAGTCCCACTGTCTCCGTGGGTGGTTGCACCCCTCTTGGTCCTGACTTCCTTGCTCATCTTCTCCCTCCTTCTGTTCCTCATTGGGACCTTGGGAGCTCAGTCCAGTGCTCCAGTGTGGGTCTCTGTCTCTATCTCCATCCATCACCAGATGAAGGTTCTATGGTGATATGCAAGATATTCGTCAGTATTGCTATAGGATAGGATCATTACAGGTTCCCTATCCTCAGCTGCCCAAGGAACTAACTGGGGCCATCGCCTTGGGAGCCACTCTAGGTTCAAGTCTCTTGCCAACCCTAAGGTGGCTCCCTTATCTAAGAATTGTGCTTCCGTGCTCCCCTATCCAACCTTACTTTATCCCAATCATCCTTTTTCCCCAAGTTCCCCCCATCCTCCCCTTCTCCCTTTTCTCTCCCCATTTCCCCTTCCCATCCCACCCCCAAGATCTCAATTCTAGATATTTTTAGAAGACCAATTTCACTGTTGGAAATTTGAGTTTAATTACACAATTTATGGACTACATTATCACCTTCTGAAACTTGCATATTGATAGAGACTGCCAAGCATAAACAGAATATGACCATTTCCCGAGGTCAGCTTTTGAAGTGTGATTTACTTCAAATGAATACATCTGCTTTATACTTATAAGAAGAGGAAATAGCATGAGAATACCAAGAGAAGTCAGTGTCTAGATAAACACAGTCATCAGGTGTTTTGATCTCTTCATTTTGAATTCCTAGAATACAAAACAATATAAACACAGTAACTTGTATATTTAAATTATCTAGCCTGTTCTACTCTAACTGTGAAATATACAGTTTATGAAGTAATATATTTACATATTAACCAACCATTTTGTATATGGGATATACTATTTTGCATTTCAACAATCATTCTGTGAAATTAACTTCTTCTCCAAATATACTGAATAATTTATAATCATTTTTTTCATTTTAATTGAAAATATGACATTTCAAACAATTTACATTGTTGTATCTCTTATTAACTGATTCTCTTACACATGCTGACTTGTTTATTTCTATTTTCTGTCAAAACTTTTACAATTTTTTTCATTTCCTCCTCATGTAAAGCATCATTTTGTAATATGTCTTATATATACTGAATATTATTTAACTATATATTTTCTAGCTTTATTTTTTGTACTCTACTTCACATTTATTGCTTTAATTTTATGTTTCATCACACATGCTCATTATCATATCTATCTGAACTTGAAGAACTTTTACCAGTTTCCAGATCTAAGAATAATTAGAAAGCTTTTTATTTTCCATTTAATATATTTAATTATCATCTATATTTATATGATGGGGTTCAACCCACTAAGACATTTTATTTATGCCTCCTTAGATAAATGTTTGTACTTACTTTTCTTAAATTTTAGGATTTATCTGTCTAAAATCACCTCACAATGATTATATTAAATTTATGTACCAAGTAATCATCAATAAAGTTCATTGTTTGAATATGAAATGTCCTCTGGTCATATGTTATATGTTTTGTCATCGTTTGGTGGAATGTGGAGTTAGGTAACCACTTTTGAGAGTCGGTTTCTACTGAAGAGAGTGGGACAAACTTTGAAAGATTAGCCAAGAGCTACAGCTCCTTCCCTACTCCGTTTCTTCCTACCAAGGAGTGAGAAGCTTCAGGCTTATGCTCCCAATACCCTAATTCTTTGACTCATAAATAGGCCTAAATCAGAGGAGCAAAGGATAAGAACTGAATTCTCTGAAAGTAATTCAGTTGATTCTCTCAGGTATTTTTCTACCACAACAATGATCTGATGCTAGTAGAGAAATTGTTTCTGTTTTTCTTTTTCTCAGAGTTCACTCTAGAGGTACTAATGTTATTGCTTTACATGGAGTTTTTTACACACAAATAATGATTTAATATGTAAATACTCATATTTAGCTTAAAATGGTACATTCTGCTAACTTTATTAATTCTTGAATTATATTAACTAATTTTATTGTACCTTTTGGGTGATATTGCATCATCTTCAAGTATAATGATAGTCATGCATCAATGAGCAAAGGTGATACTTTTGAGAAACATAATGTTAAGTGATTTTATGTTTGTGTAAGCATCATAAACTATATGTGTCATCATACAGATGATTAAGCCTAACACACAGCTATGCTTTCTTATATATCCAGATGCAAACATTCCCTGCCAACATTAAGATCAGTTGATTAGAGATTCATGGTGAAGAAGACAATATAGAATTAATTCAAATCAGTAATAAATATTTCAATCAAGAAAGACAATAAATATAACTTGAGAGAACTGTTGGTAAAAGTAAAACGAATGACAATATCATGTTCATGATTAATTTACATATTTTGCAATTTAAATGAAAAAATATCATTAGAGATAAAAAATTGGTTGAGAAAGTGTAATTTCTATTTAAGTAATTGGGACAAAAGTGACCACTACTTTCTCATATTGCCCAAACTTATAACTTATGTAATAAAAATTAATTCATATGTGGAAGAATACTTATTCTAAAAATTTATAAACAAAATTTCTTTTACTATTTACAGGTAAACAGTACTAGTTTTAATTTAGACAAGTAATATAAATGTGGATCTTTTACACAGTATTGTGCTAGATTATGATATATTTAAGAATTTGTATCATAACTGGGGGCAAATACCACATAGAGTATAATTTCCTAAAATTTAGACATAGCTTATTAAAGGACATTCATTGTAGATGATTTAATATCAAATAACTTCTACTTTACTTTAAAATAGTTTTATATTTTATCATTTTAATGAGCAGGTCAAAAATAAATCATTTAGTCAGATTATCAGGTTCAGTGTTGACTGAAATTTATTTGGAAGTAATATATGTATGAATTCTAAAATATTGGTTTAAATTTTTTCTGGTTATTAGGATAGAGTTTCTAAATATGTTATTTTTATCACAGTTCTACATCATACTATACACTGTACATGTATAGACTTTTAATGTCGATAGTGTACTAAGTAAACTAAAATTGGTGACATATGCCAGGCTACAAACGTCTACCAGCTGAATATTGCTTCTTATAATTATCAATTTTATTTTAAACTCTTTCTTATAATTCAAGAAAGACAATTAAATGAATCAAAGCTAAATGAGGCCATGAATACATTAAATGGTAGAAATAATTTTAATAGAATTGTTTTAAATTATATTTGATATTCTGAAATATAATTTCCCTTTGATATTAGAATCATTAGCAAGTATGAATGGTTAATGGAGCTAAGAAAAGATGGAAGAACAAAGAGAAAGTTCAACAAAATCAAAATTTTTTGGAATAGTAGATTTAATATAATAATACTTTGTTATTGAGGTTGCAACCATTTGTTGTAGAAATAGATGGCTAGTGTTGTGGAAAGCAGGTGTCAGTTGGGAATCAATTAAATGCCAAGGAGATGTTAAATACTTGGGGACAGGTGAGCAAATAATTACATAATTTGATTCCAGGGCAAGACTACCAAATTTAAATTTTATTTTTCCTCTACCTATAATACAATATAGAGGGAGTAAGAAAGGAATGTCATAAAATTACAAAAAAAGAAAAGTTAAAAATATTACTGAGAGGATCACTGTCTTAGAAAGGAAACTCTCATGAATGATATATTTTCTTTCTGAAACTCTGTAGAGCATTGCTGGCCTACACTATTTTAAACTCTTTTAAAATAGACAAAGTCACGATGCTCTTCAGCTGAGCTATTTACTGTATGTAACACAGTCACTCCTATCTCAACTGTTATGAGTAAAATAAGGGCAATTTTGACATCTTGGGTTACTCTAGAAATTGAAACACTTTTGGCATTGCTTATCAATGCAGGTAGACTCCAGGGTTAGTTCATCTTCCTCTGAGACAAACTCACAGTGAAATTCCGCAGGTATTATGAACCGGATCTTCATCATAAGGTCATTCTTTAGAAATAGTAAATATAGGAACAAACACGTACTGGTTGGGTTACACTTAGTTCCCTATTCATTAAATGATATTCTTCACGTTTATTGCCTTTTATTACCTTATAACTGTTACACCAAGGGAAAATACATTCCATTTGTCCTAGTTCCATTTTTAGTGTATAACAATTTAATATTATAAATGAGAATTTGGAAACTCAAAGGCAGGCATGTAATTGACGCTCTCATTTGGTCACATACTGTTCTTCCCACATCTTTATTTCTCTCATTATAAGTTCACATTGCCTTTCACCTTATTAATAATAATTTTCCTATGAGATTATTCCCACAATCTCTGGACACACACACACACACACCAATGAAACATTGAAATGAAAGTTAACATCTTTTTTGCATAAGTAATTGATCAGAAAAAGCAAACTACTCACTATAAGGAAGTCAGTAACAATTTTTTAATGAAAAAGAAACACCATTGATATCTCTTTTATTTTTTATTGTCATATATGGAAATGAACTGAAATCCCAGGAGCAAAAATAACCAGAAAATATTTTTATGTTATAAGGAAGTTTGCAATCTATTACATATATGGAAAATACTATTCATTTGACTTTTCTAGCTTATATTTTATGTTTTTTTAAATATTTCCATTAAATTTACATCATCCATCTTTGCTAATTGTGATACTTTTTTTGTTTTTAACTTATGAAAGACAAAAGCTAAATCTCAACATTACCTGAAAACATCTGTGCAAGAATCTTAGAATCTTAAACTTTGATTCAATAACTAGAGGATAGTAAGAACAACAGTAAGCATTCCTCAGCTTTTGGACCTTTATTTTCATCACCATTCCCATTTATGGAATAAGAAAAAAGTGTCTGTTATACCTTTATCATAGCTCCTCTTGCAGCAGCAGTAAAAACCAACCAGCAGTCTATGCATACACACGTATATACCTATGCGTAAAGCTGACAACCGGTTATAAAAGAAAACCTAGGCAGGGTGGTGCTGGTGTATCCCTTTAAGCCCAGCATTCAGCAGGAAGACACAGGTGCATCTTTGTCAGTTCAAGGCCAGACTTGTCTATAAAAGCTACTTCCAGGACAGACACCAAAGCTGCACAGAGAAACCGTGCCAAAAAAACAAAATAACAACAACAACAAAAACAAAAATCTGTAAACAAGATAAAATAAAATAAAATAATTATCAATTTCAAACATTTCTTTAATTATCTAAAATGCATGTGTGGTAATTTAAATGAGAATGTCCTTCTAAGCTCATATATTTGAGTGTTGGGTAACTGTTTCCCAGTTATGCAAGTTAGAATAACTGCTTGGGAAGGATTGTGAGATGTGACCTTGTTGAAGGAGGTGCATTATTTAGGTTTCAATAGCCTACACCATTCCCAGCTGGCTCTATCTGTCTAGTGTTTTCAGATCAGATACTCCTCTAGGGACATGACTTCCTGCTTGTGGTCATGTTCCCTGACATAGTCATGGACTCTAATTCTCTGAAACTGTAAACCAATAAACTCTTTCTTCTATAAGTTGGCTTGGCTACTGGTGTTTTATCACAGTAATAGAATAGTTAAGACAACATCCAATATCAAAATGTTTTTTCTTGTATTGTATTATTGTCATATGCCATAATTGGCTGCAAATCATGTAATCGTACATGCCCAAATTAGGAAGCTGAGGAGATAGCTCAGTTGTTAAGAGTGCATACTGTTCTTCAAGAGGAACTGAGGTCCCTTTCCCAGAATCCATGCCAGAAGTCTTACAGTCACATGTAACTGCTACTTTAGGGATCAGGTATACTCTTTTAGTATTCAAAAGTACTTGAATACATGTACACAGTTACACACAGAAAAATCATATACATATTATTAACTATTAAATAAATGGCAGACTACAATTCCACTACAGGTACAACTGTGCCAGAACTGAGAGGAAACCAACTGCTAACCTCCTGTCCCCGTCAGCCACTGTATCCTTGTATTTGTTCCAACTCTCTGATAAAACATGGTAGAATCTATCTATCTATCTATCTATCTGTCTGTCTGTCTGTCTGTCTGTCTGTCTGTCTATCTATCTATCCATCCATCTATCTTCTGTCTATCTATCTATCTATCTATCTATCTATCTATCTATCTATCTATCTATCATTTATCTATCTATCTATCTATCTATCTATCTATCATCTATCTATCATCTATCTATCTATTTATCTATCCATCCATCTATCTTCTATCTATCTATCATCTATCTATCTATCTATCCATCCATCTATCTTCTATCTATCTATCTATCTATCTATCTATCTATCTATCTATCATCTATCTATCTATCCATCCATCCATCCATCTATCTTCTATCTATCTATCATCTATCTATCTATCTATCTATCTATCTATCTATCTATCTATCTACCTACCTATCTATCTATCTACCTATCTATCTATCTATCTATCTATCTATCTATCTATCTATCTATCCATCCATCCATCTATCTTCTATCTATCTATCTATCTATCTATCTATCTATCTATCTATCTATCTATCATCCATCATCTATATCTATCTTCTATCTATCTATCTATCTATCTATCTATCTATCTATCTATCTATCTATCTATCTACCTATTTGGTGACCGAGTTTCCGTGTGTAGCCTTAGGTGTCCTGGAACTGGATCTTTAGACTTCTAGCCACTTAACAAAGAAGTATTGAAAAACATACTAATCTAAATATAATTTTACACAATTGAAACATTTGCTTTCTGAGTAATTATTTCAGAATTTAAAAATTGTATTTTTGCATTACTGAGTAAATAAATATCCAGTGATAAGATTGCTTTTTCTTATTGGCATTGTTAATGCCCAGTTTTCAAGAAGAAATTTAAATGAAATGAAAGATTAAGTATAATTTAATAACCTTTACTTTGCAATTCATACAGCTTTTATCCTTAATAATTGCAAAAGAGTTTTATTTGCAATAGAAGCTACAGTTTCAGGCATAAAAATATAAAGCCAGAAATGTCTAAAAATAATAATTGTTTTGATTAAAATTATTCAAGTATAATACATGTATAAATTTAATTTAAATCATTCAGTCACACAACATCTGATTAAAATACTTTAAACACATATAACAATGATTACGATTATGCCTAGAGCAAGTAAATACCAGTTTCATAAAAAGAATTATTTTCATGTTTTACTTTAAATATTCATGAATCATATTTTAAATACTTTGTTATATCATGTAATATATCTTTGAGATGATGTACTTTGGGATGAGATAATTAAATAAAAACACAACAAATGTGATAATTTACTTTAAGAAATGAGACAAGATATTTTTCTTTGAGATGTATTTCTTTTAAATATACATTAACTACGTAAAGAACATGTAATAAAAATCACATTAATGACTTCCAAAATTTCTAATTAAAATTTTTAATTTTCTTCTTGACTACTTCCAAGTAAACTTGTCAAAATGCAATCCCAAAGAACTAATAATACGACTCACACATGTATTTATCTATTTCATGTAGTAGTGAAAATTTATTAAAATGCACAACTCAACATTTTGATCAAATTTATGTTTATTTCAAGTGTTCAGTTCTGTTTCAGTGGTACGTGTGAGTACACTGCTTCTCACTTAATTGCCCATTAAGATGATAGCCTTAAATTATAATCTTTATCCAACAATGTATGCATAATACCTTTTAATTCATTCAACTGAGCTCTGTTGTGGTTTTTAATAATTTCCCTTTGTACTCTGAAAATTTGAGGCATGTTGTAGGAAAAATATTATTTCTATGAAGACAGAGCTCAAAATTAATAAGAAAAATTCAGATTCTGCCAATCTCCCTCTAGCATCCTTATTTTGAGATGAGGCTGTAATTCATGGGGGTCAGTTGAGTATTTCATTTTAAAATGGTCTTAGATGAGTTAAAGTGTCAAAGATTAAAACAATTTTGATTAAAGTTGCAGAACTCCTTTGATGAATGATTAATAAAAACTCAGAGACAGATATTGGGATTCCACCTGAAGGATCAGAAAAAACAAAGCAGCCAGTAACTGGCTCTTACAAAGATCTCAGTTAAAAAATGGTGATCCTGCCTCTACAAAACCTCAAAATGAGACTGTGGCTGAGAGCTGTCTCTTCCCGTCTTTTATTCCTCTCTAGTTGTGGCATTAATGGAATGCACCACTATCACATGGTGTCTATGGCAAGATAGTGTGGCTACTTGGATTAAAATTTTGTGTTATTGTGTCTACTGGAATTAAAGGTGTGTGTCATTGCTGGCTGCTCTGGCAAGTGTGACTGTTTTATTTTTCTGAACTTCAGGTAAGCTCCATTAAATACAAACAGAATGACCCCACACATCTTGTTAATAAGATTATAATTACTCAAAAAAAGATTATAATTATTCAAATGCAACATATTACTGTAGTTTAGACTGCAGCTTTTTAAAACTATTTACCTCACACCATGAACAAAATCAAATATTGATTTATAATGAACACAGTTTTCAGCAGTAATTTTCAATTTTGTTTGATTTATTTGAGTAAAGAAGTTTAATTCTGAAAAGTCAGTTAACTGCACCCTCAGTATTTATGGAGCTTGCACAATGTTTTGAAAAGGAAGGTTCTTGTTTTTTCTAAAACATGCTCCACATCAGTGTGCTGTCTTGGTGGTTAAAATGACTACCCTGTTTCTGGCAGCTCACCTATCACAAAATCTACTCTACAAACCAGGATATGAATTTACCCATCCATCCACTGATTATGAACGTCAGAACTTTCAACGTCATTATGCTTTTCAAAATCCTTGGATGCAGTTATTTCACTTATAGCTTTCTGAATGGAACACTTAAGTTTTCATGTCTTTTAAATTTCTGAATGAATCATTATCTTATCTAACTGTGTTGATTTCAGGTCAGTTTCTTCCATTCTATCACTTACTTATTTCTAAGAGAGCTTATTCTTTTGTCACCGAAACAGTGACAAAAATCAAAGTGATAAATTAAAGTATCACTTCTTATGCATTTACACATGCATGTAAATGTTGCTGTTGTTTTATTTCATCTAATGGCCCTTTCTTTTTTCAATATAAGGTCGTAAGATAAAAGCTTGCAGATACTTGCCCTTTAAATATACCACCAAGAAGATGTATGATATGATTACATTGTTGGTTGTAAAATTTGACAAAAATTGCTTCATAAATATAGATTTTTGGAATTGGGAAGTATTATAACTAACATGTTAGTAAAAATTTAGAGAACTGTGCAATTACCACACAATTTCTTTAGATAATTATTGTAGTTGATTTTAATGACAATATATAATTTAATTATTTGGTTAAGTCT
Source organism: Microtus ochrogaster (assembly GCF_000317375.1). NCBI lineage: Eukaryota > Metazoa > Chordata > Mammalia > Rodentia > Cricetidae > Microtus > Microtus ochrogaster. Next base: position 36,594,565 of record NC_022013.1, on the reverse strand, counting down.
CTCTAGGAAGATTACCATGTACTTGGCTCTTTGAGAGATACAGTGTCTTCACAGTAAATGACAAACTATTGAAAAGTGTAATAAACACAACAGAACATAACCTAGACACAAACTGAGAATTAGAAATGGGAGGTCATGGCAAAGCACATCATTGATCAAAAGCTGGAAACTAATAATATTCAGCCAGTCAGTTTAAAAATTTTTATTGTTTGCTCGTGCTCTCTCTCCTTCTGCTCCTGATTTGGACCTTGAGATTTCAGTCCGGTGCTCCAATGTGGGTCTCTGTCTCTGTCTCCTTTCATCGCCTGATGAAGGTTAATATTCAGGAGGATGCCTATATGTTTTTCTTTGGGTACACCTTCTTATTTAGCTTCTCTAGGATTGAGAATTATAAGCTCACTGTCCTTTATTTATGGCTAGAAACCAAATATGAGTGAGTACATCCCATGTTCCTCTTCAGGACCTCAAGGGGTGCACCCACACACTGAGACAATAGGGATGTTCTATCGGGAACTCACCAAGGCCAGCTGGCCTGGGTCTGAAAAAGCATGGGATAAAACCGGACTCACTAAACATAGCGGACAATGAGGACTACTGAGAACTCAAGAACAATGGCAATGGGGTTTTGATCCCACTACACGTACTGGCTTTGTGGGAGCCTAGGCAGTTTGGATGCTCACCTTACTAGACCTGGATGGAGGTGGGTGGTCCTTGGACTCCCCACAGGGCAGGGAACCCTGATTGCTCTTCAGGGTGACTAGGGAGGGGGACTTGATTGGGGGAGGGGGAGGAGGGAAATGGGAGGCGGTGTTGGGGAGAAGGCAGAAATCCTTAATAAATAAATTAATTAATTAAAAGACTCTAAAAAAATTTGTTGTTCACCTTTCAATCAAATATAATATATACTCATTAGCCATACATTTTAACGGTTTTTTAATTGAAAATGATCTTTTTATACAACCTTAAATTTTTAATATGATTCAAGCTTATTGTCATACCTCTGTAATCCTATTTGCATAAGAACCTTCAGCATAAGACTCACAATTTCATGACCTATATTAGCTAACCAGTGACTTACCCTAGCATGAACAACTTACTGAGGCCCAGATTCTAAGTAAAACAGAAAAGGAAGTTGAGAATATTTCTTAGTGGAAGAGTACATGCCTTTCATATGGGAGGTCCTGTATTCAGTTTCCAGTATAAATAAATAAATAAATAAATAAATAAATAAATAAATAAATAAATAAATAAAATCAATATACTATATTGTGTTGCCAACAGCTCAATGGAACAACCTATGTCAGAGTTCGTATTAACCTGTTTATAGGTGTTTACATATTGGCCAACCTCTTCATGCATTTGGCCTAGAATATCTAAATTGATGTCCTAAAAGAAAAATCAAACATGATTTCTCCCAACAAGAATTTTGCATCAAGGTTAAAGCCAAAATAGCAAATTATGATTCATTTTTCAAAGTTAAGAATATGATATTTTCTGAAAGGTTTACTTTGTATGGAAGAAAAAGCCTTTGTTTAAAGATGTGGAAAAACATCAATGCAATTTTAGAAAATTTACATTGAAAGCAATTTTATAAAATTGCATATGACACCTGCAGCAAAGAAATACTATTTTAGCATAATTTTATATAGTGCAACTTTTCACAATCACAAAACTTCAAATACAAGATTATGAGATATAGAAATCATTAGCCATTTTCCATATCTTTTGTTTATAAAATATTTGTACCACTTAGTAAAACTAGAATCATACTTTAAACTTTCATAGAAGTAAGTAGTAGTCCCCCATTTTATGAAAGAGTAGGTAATTATGAGAACCAGCATACTGAATTGCAAAAAAAGAGGAAACCTACTAAACTTAATTTCAGTTTGCGAATATTTGCTAATATTTGCTAATATATTTAAACTTGAAGCATTTAATTTATATAATGCTTCTAAAATTATCATTCATTTGCATTTATTTACAATCATTGCAAGTTCTGCATCAGAAAAAGAGGATACAAGTTAATATTTCTAAATGAAACACCTGGATCATTTTCAATTACATTTTCTCAATTATTGAACTTAGTTGACAAGCTTTTAACTAGTATTAATCAATATATATATATATAGTTCAGTAAGAAACAAACAACAGATGTTTATTAAATATTCTTACAAAATACACTCAATTTAGATAGTCATCTCCAATTTAATTAATTCAATCATCCCCCTCAATGTTCCCTTTTTCCCACATTTCCTCTTTCTTTCCCCATTTTGCTTCCTTCCTCCTATACCTTTTCTTTTTCTTTTATTTTTTCCTCAGATTGCAAAATAAAATAAACATTATCTGAATTAAAGAAAATATTTATGAAGCAGAAAAAAAATGTTTCTTGAACTCATTAGTTGAGAAACAAAACAATTTAGGAATTACCATATATTGCTTGATATTGCTTTAAGGTCTCAAAATTTTCTTTTCCTACAGATTGCTTCAGAAACTAAATTAAGCAATTCAAATGAACAGCTTAAGTAAAGTTTCTATTTAAAAACAACCTTACAAAATATTGAAAAATCTATCTTTAGTCAGAATGTAACATATTCTTTAAAAACATCAAAATTGGATTATTCATATTTCCTGCTTTCAAATCTTAAAATTTAACTCTCCTTGAAGAGTAGATTTGGCAAAGCCTACCATCTTTTGTTCAGTTTCCTACTTCTCTCTGCTAATAATCCTATTTATAAATAAGAACATCAGTTCATGCAGAGAATTTGGAGGTGAATAATTAGGAAAAATTTACAAAATCACAATTCACAGAATTATAGAAATAGAAGGTAATCCTTTTACTTGAAGAGTAACATTAAAAAAAGGACTCATAGATAATGTTCTTAATGAAAAAAATACTAAGTTTTTTCATAAAATAATACGTCCAGAAAGAAAAGATTATATGCATTATTTCTGCTCTTTTGAACCATGCCTGAAAGTTTTGGCATGGTTAATTAGACATGAAATCAGGCTAATAGAAAGTTTGTGTAGGAGTTCCTTCTGTTTGTGTGCTGCTTTTCATTGGGAAATGAATAAAGAAACTTCCTTGGCCTAGCTGATAGGGTGGAACTTAGGTAGGCAGAGAAGAAAGAACTGAGTTCTGGGAAGAAGAGAACAGAGTAAGGAAAAAGCTGTGAATCCTCTGCCTTAAATAGACACTGGTTAGAATCTTTTCCGGTAAGCCACTGCTATGTGGCAATACACAAATTAATAGGAATGGGTTAAATTAAGATGCAAGAATTAGCCATTAAGAGACTAGAAATAATGGGCCAAACAATATTTTAATGAATAGAGTTTTTGCATGGTTATTTCGGGGCTAAGTTAGCTAGGCAGCCAGAGGAACAAATGGCCCTCTCCCTGCAACAGTTCCATATATAAAAAAGTTAACATGTGGAATAGTTGATGCGGTAGGCTAAGAGACCAATACAAAATGCTAAAATACAAAACAAAACAAACAAATGAACAAAAGACCAGGAGCATAAGATACAGAGATGGCTAAACAATGAAGAGTTCTTCTTGCTTATTTAGATTTCCAGAGTATAGTTTCTAACAATCAAATGAGAGAGTTGACTTCCACCTGTAACTCCATCTACAAGGAACCTGATATTCTCTCTTAGCCTTCATGAGCCTTTAGAGTGCAAACCTACTCATCAATAGTTTCTTACATCAGGAGATTGAGGGCAGGGATGGGTATAAGAAATTAATCATTTGCATGCAAAATTCAAGATGTCATTGTTTATTACCACTGAGTAGAATTCTAAAGTGTATATGTTCCATACCTTCTTTATCCATTCTTCTATTGAGGGGCACCTGGTTGTTTCCAGGTTCTGGCTATTACAAATAGTGCTGCTATGAACATTGTTGAACAAATGCTTTTGTAGTATGATTGGGCATCTCTTGGATGCCAAAAGCAGAATTGCTAGATCCTGAGTAGGTTGACTCCCAGTTTCCTGAGAAACTGCCACACTGATTTCCAAAGTGGTTGCACAAGTTTGCATTCCCACAAACAATGGATGAGTGTTCCCTGATGGAGGAAGGTCATTGGTTGATTAAATAAAGAAGTTTGTGTGTTGTTATTTCGGGAATAAGCTAGCCGGGCAAGCAGCCGGGGTGCTGGGGACTCAGCCCCGACGCTCCTATTACTACAGATGGCGCCCAGACGTGTGGACAACTGAATCCACTGAAAGCCTGAGAAAGCTTGGGAAAGAGTAAAGCATGTTTTTTTTTGGTAGCTGCCATTTCTCGGTTCTACTCTGCTTGCTAGAGGCAAGCAAGCGCCTCATCTAAGAGAGGCTTCCTGACTCAGCTTCAGCTGCAAAACCCTGCAGCTC
>NC_022013.1:36557390-36587647 GCF_000317375.1 Microtus ochrogaster | reverse complement strand
AGGCACACGCGATGAAGCTCCGACCCAGGATGGACGTAGGCTAGAATCTTCCCGGTAAGCGCACCTTGGGGTGCGACACATATGATTGGAAATGGGTTAGTCCACGAGCAAGAGTTAGCCAAGAAAAGGGCTAGAGCTAAAGAGTCAAGCAGTGATTAAAAGAATACAGTGTCCGTGTAATTATTTCGGGGCATAAGCTAGCCGGGCAGGCGGCCGGGACGCTGCGCCGCCGCTCTTATTACTACAGTTCCCCTTACTCCACATCCTCTCCAGCAAAGGCTATCATTGGTGTTTTTGATTTTAGCTATTCTGACAGGTGTAAGATGGTATCTCAAAGTTGTTTTGATTTGCATTTACCTGATGGCTAAGGAGGTTGAGCATGACCTTAAGTGTCTTTTGGCCATTTAAATTTCTTCTGTTACGAATTCTCTGTTAAGTTCAGTGCCCCATTTTTTTAATTGGGTTAATTAGAGTTTAAATGTCTAGTTTATTGCGTTCTTTATATATTTTGGAGATCAGACCTTTGTCTGATGTGGGGTTGGTGAAGATCTTCTCCAATTCAGTAGGTTGCTATTTTGTCTTATGACAGTGTCCTTTGCATTACAGAAGCTTCTCAGTTTCAGGAGGTCCCGTTTATTCGTTGTTGCTCTTATTGTCTGTGCTACTGGGGTTCTACATAGGAAGTGGTCTCCTGTGCCCATGTATTGCAGACTACTTCCCTCTTTCTCTTCTATCATGTTCAGTGTGGTCAAATTTATATTGAGGTCTTTAATGCATTGAGTTTTGTGCATGGCGATAGATATAGATCTATTTTCATTCTTCTACAGGTTGACATCAAGTTATGCCAGCACCATTTGCTAAAGATGCTTTCTTTCTTACATTGTATAATTTTAGCTCCTTTGTCGAAATTCAGGTGTTCATAGGTTTGTGGATTAATATCTGGATCTTTGATTGCAAATGGATAGAAATAGAAAACACTTTACTGAGTGAGATAACCCAGACCCAAATTGAGTAATATGATATGTCCTCACTCATAAGTGGATTCTAGCCATAAAAAACGAACATTGAGCCTATAGTTCGTGATCCTAAAGAAGCTAAATAAGAAGGTGAACCCAAAGAAAAACATATAGCTATCCTCCTGGGTAGGGGAAGTAGACAAGATTGCAAGGAAAAAGTTGAGAGCACTGGGGGGGGGTGGGGTTAGGAGGAAGGGGAGATGGGGAGAGAGAAGGGAGAAGGGGAAGATTGTGGAAAGCTTGGGGGAATGGGATGGTTGAGATAGAGGAAGGGTGGATATGGGAGCAGGGAAGAAGATATTTTAACTAAGGGAGCCATTTTAGGGTTGGCAAGAGACTTGGCCCTAGAAGAGTTTCCAGGTGTCAAGGGGATTTCACCAGCTAGGTCATGGGCAACAGAGGAGAGGGTGCCTGAACTGGCCTTCACCCATAGCCACACTGATGAATATCTTGCATATCACCATAGAATCTTCATCTGGCAATGGATGGAGATAAAGACAGAGACCCTCATTGGAGCCTTGAACTGAGCTCCCAAGGCCCAGATGAAGAGCAGAAGAAGAGAGAACATGAGCAAGGAAGTCAGGATCGCGAAGGGTGCATCCACCCATGAAGACGGTGTGATTAATCTAATGGGAGCTCACCACGGCCAGCTAGGCTGGGACTTAATGAGAGTGTGATCAAACTGGACTCTCTGATTATGGCTGACAATGAGGGCAGATTGAGAAGCCAATGATAATGACTCCAGGTTTTGATTCTACTGCATGTAGTGGCAATTTGGGAGCCTACTCTGTTTGGATGCACACCTTCCTAGACCTGGATGGAAGTGGGAGGGCTTTGGACTTCCCACAGGGCAGGGCACCCTAACTGCTCTTAGGACTGGAGAGGGAGGGGGGTGAGGGGAGTGGGAGATAAATGGGGGGATGGGAGGATGTGGAAATTTAAATAAATAAAAAAATGTGCTCATAAAAAGAGAAATTAATCATCACCTTTGGTCGTCAACCAATCATAGCAATAAAGGTATGTTGGCTAATAATGATTGGGCTAATTTGTTTTTGTATTCTGACCTTAACAGATTTTTATTAAACTATATGCCTTTCTAAAACTTTAGGTTATCTTCTTGGGTATTTACCTCAAAGCTATTCAATGAAAACATAACCACCAGCAACATAAATCTTTTCTTTAGTCCTAGATAAATAGTGGTTGTCTTTTGGGTTCGGCAGAGCATGAGACTCTTAATCTCAGGGTCGTGGGTTCAAGCCCCACGTTGGGCGCCACTCTGTTGTACTAAGAGCGGCGGGGCTGCGTCCCCAGCACCCGGCCGCCCTCACGGCTAGCTTATGCCCGAAATAATTACAAGGAAACTGTATTCTTTTATACACCGCTTGGCCCATTATATCTAGCCTTATCTTGGCTAACTCTCTTACCTGGACTAGCCCATTTCTAATAATGTGTGTAGCCCACGAGGTGGCTTATTAGAGAAGATCTTAACCTGCATCTGTCTGGAGTGGGAGAATCATGGCGAATCCCTGACTCAGCTTCTTTCTCCCAGCATTCTGTTCTGTTTACTCCTCCCACCTATGTTTTAACCTATCAGGGCCAAGCAGTTTCTTTATTGCATAACCAATGAAATCAACAGATTGATATATGACATTCCCGCATCACAGGCTTAGAAGAATTGCTACTTATTTTAAAAGAATTCAAGGTTTTTTTTCCCATACTTTTGGGGAAAGAGCAGATTAAAACAAACAATCAAAGTAAGGAAACAAAAACCACTTTTGTTTTCAGAATTAAGCATTGATGAAAATATTAATCTCTTAGGCATCTCAGGGATAATTAAAGGTATATTTAAAATTTAAGCTGTAAAGTTTAAGATATATTTTTTCAATAAAAATGATGAAGAAACCTGCTGAGAGATTATCTTTTTCTTACATGATTGGAAGATATGCTCATTAAATCACACAAAAGTGGCATATTAAACAAGTCCTGACCAATGACAATATCACTTGACATGCAAAAGTGAGTGGGTAAAACCTTGTGGAGCCCCACCCGTAGATGACAATTTATAGGTAATAGGGAATAAACTGCCAAATTAGTTATACAATAGCAAATGGTCATCTCTAACCAAATATAGAGACAAACAGCACTAAAAAGACTCACTGAATTATTACTTCTTTTGAGAATAGTGGATGAGTCTGTACCTTGATAGAAAACCAAATGGCTCCACCTATCAGTCATGACTGATACTGATAGATTGATATATGACTTATTCCCAAGAATACAAAGACTACAACTCTATATATTGATCAGAATAAATTGAGGCAAGATGATAACATGAGTATATTCAAATTAGATCAATAAAACTGCTCCAAAGAGTTTATCTAACACAGAGACTGAGGAACAGGCAGAGTTTACTCTCCTGGATCATTTTTAAAAAATAGGTATCTTAAACATAGTGGTTCCATCAACCTGACATGTGACCCAGTGTGTGTGCCAAGGAACCATTATATACTGTTCCTATCAATTCTCCATTATAGACTGGATTACTGTTCTTCTCTAAGAGAAATTAAATTGTAGATAATCACTTGAAACTGAGAAGAACTATTGGACTATTCATATAGGGAATAAAAGTAATGAAAAGAATATATGCCAAAATATATGTTGTTTATTCTAAGAAAATTTTCATAATAATAATGAGGTTTATTATTGCTAAATATCTTGAGTTTAGCGATTATTGAAGCAAAGAGGCAGTTAAATCAGACATTATGTTTTACCAGGTTGTTAGGAGGTACATAGAAGAACAAAAGAAAGTCAGGGAAGAAAGCAATTGGCAGATGATATTACGTCTGAACTAGAGAAAAGAGTTCCTAGGAAAATGAGGCCATATTAATTTGTGGTGATTCCGCTAGTTAAATAGTGTTACTGATGTAAAACTTTTGTTTGTGAAGCTGTAGATCATTTTTACCTTACTGTAACCTAAGTACTTCTGAGGCTGAAGCAGAGAGGTCAAGAATTTGAGACCAGTCTGGAATACACAGTGAGATCTTATCTCTACTAAAACATAAAAGTAACATGGAAAAAAAAAACTTCACTGAATTATGTCAGCTGGAAAGACTCAAAGTGTTACCTGACAGATGGAATGTTGAAATTGAGATGTTTCAAAGTATAACAAGATTTTGGAAGTGATTAGAATAATGAAAATAAATATTATTAGCAGGAACCTTTGAACAAGTTATACTATACAAGTGAAAAAATAGCAGTAAAACAAGTAGTTCCAAATGGCATTCCCTAAAATGACATCTCATTTTTTTCTGCACCATCTGCTCATAGACAAATGGTAAACCTGAAGACAAAAACTCTTGAGATCAACACTGAGAGTCAAATGAGCCTTTGCATTTTTCTTAGTTCAATCTTTAAACACATAAAAAAAATCTGGTTTTAGAAATTGTGGACAAGATGATTCCAACAAAAAAAAAATCTCCAATGTTTCTCTTGATAGAACCACATGTGGGTCTGGAGTAGTAATATTCATATGTTGACATGCTCAGGTAATCAGCTGCCTAACCAAGAACAACAGCAAACTGAGTCTTTTCAAAACTAAGAGCTCTAAAGAAGAGGAAAGTCTGTTAAGGGCCATACACCCAGCTATTTTGTTTCCTTTCAACTTTTCCTATGAAGAGAAATAAACTCATATTCTAAGAAGATCAGAGCATAAAGATAAAAGGCTCTCTTGTCAGAAAATCCATCTCATCTTAGAATGTCATATAAGGAAAATTCACAGGATGTAACCAGTATGACACTTTCCAAATGTTTTCTGCCATGTACTCAGCGTTTATGACTCACCACCCAGAAAGTGATAATATAACCAGAGAAATCGTGGAGGTATGGGAGATACAAAATAAGTTTTATATACTCATTTACAATGAATAGTAACATTGTTGGAAGAAATTCTGCAGCAGTTTATAAAATAATTTTGATTCTTGAAATTAAAAAAATAAAGATGGTCTTGATCCAGATGAGTTAGATGGAGATACATGTAAAAACATGACAAGGACACACCAATGTGCCATAGAACATCATGCTGTCAAAAAATGACAATTTGTCAACCTCCATTTTATTAGTCAAAAGCAAATAACTAGCTCTGCGTCTACTCAAGGACAATTCTCATTACTGTTGCCCAATCAATTTATGCCATGTCTGCCACAATAAAATGCTCTTTTATAAACCTTCGCAGGCACTGGATTTCAAAATCACTAGAGGAAAATGTATGTTAAACTATAAAATTTGAATCCATAGTTTATATTTACTTAGACTTTACATTCTAAATGAGTAAGAACTGCACTGTGTGTAATGTGTTCAGTATAATGTTTAAGTATACTTCATTAAAGCTTTACATTTGAATTAATTTATGTTGTTAAAATATTTTCATTCTAAAGAATCAAGCACATCATGCTTTCAATATTAGAGACAGGAGGTTCTTATAATTTAATGATAAGCAAGCCAAAACCCTTAGAATATAGATTATTTTTCAATATAAGGATGATCCAAAGGGCAAGAACAAGTTTACAGAAAAATCTTATGATGATGAATAAATAGTAAAAAAAAATAGCTTGAAATTAGCAAAGTAAGTTTATTCATATGTAGAGAGAAATTATTGACTATAAAATGCCATGGTGGACATATGTATGAAAATCTCAGTACTGCAGTTTGCTTTTTCTCATTTATTTATTTATTTATATATTTATTTATTTATTTCTCTCTTTATTTCTAGAGAAGTCCGAAAAACATCACAGATGTTGTATGCTGTATCAGTTAGCATAGAGGAAAAAAAGAGCAACTTTAAAATTTGTCAACACATTCAAATGCATTAAGTATTGAATGCTGTTTCCCCACTACACTTTCTGCACAGCTCATATACTAGTTGCTGTTATGTGCTTAACCAATAAATCTAGAGAACACATGAGGGCACTTTAAAGCCAAATTGGTCATAAACTCTGATCTTGCAGAATGTTGTGTATGTATTCACATTTGTGTCCTCCATATTAGATATGTGATCATGTGGAATTGCTTAATCAATTAATAAAACATTAACGTGTTTGAAATTCTCAATAATATAAAATGCACAGTGGAAGACAGTTGATCACACTGAGCTCAAAAAAGCAAGCATAAAAGGTTCGTAATTGTTTTTAGCTATTATAAAAATAAAACAGACATATTGTATGTTATAAAAATATAAAAAAGAGTAGGGTATAGAGATTAAAATAAAGATAGTGATATATAAAAATGAAAGAAAATATAAACACTTTCTTCTAAAATAGAATAAAGTTGGCTTGACAGGTGGCCCAGGAGTTTGAAGCATTGGTACACAAGACTGAGGACCCCAGTGCAGTATACAAATGCCACAAGGTGGCAGGAGAGAACTGACATCAGAAAGTAGTGAGTTGTACTGTGACTTTCAAACACACACATGACCACGAGCACAGAAAATGAATGAATGACTAAATGTATAAATGAATGGGTTTTGTTTTCTTTTATTTGTTAAGTGGGTCCAGAGAGAAGCCTTAAAGTTAAGAACATTCACTTTTCTTCTAAAGAACTCTAGTTCAATTGTCAGAATTCATATGCTGTCACAACCATCTGCAACTCATACAAAAGGAAAAAATACATGAAAAAAATCTAGCGATCAGCAACTAGAGAAATTATACATGTTTAATACACATATATGTTACAAAATACACAAATAAAAGCATCCTAATATATGTAAAAACATAAAATATATAAAAAGTATGTATATATATTATGACATATAATACAATGTAAATTTATTTATTTATATCTATAAAATCTTGGGCATCATCATCTCTTCTTTTCTCCCCTTCTCTGCTCTCATTAGATTTAATGTTTTCTTTGACTATATCCATTTATTCTACTGTACCTTCAATGTCTGAAATTCTCACCTCCATCTATTGTATTCTGTTGTTGAAACTTGCTCCTGTAATTCTTGCTTGAATTCCTAAATTTTTAAATTCCAGATTTTCCTCAAACTGTTTTCTTTATCGCTTCTTCTATTTTCAGGTTTTGAACAGTTTTATCTCTTTCCTTCAGCGGTGTGTTTATATTTTCCTGTACTTATTTAAGGAATGTATTCATTTCCTCTGTGAGAACCTCAATTATCTTTTAAGGTCTTGTTCTTCGCATCTGTAGGAATATTCAGGACAAGCATGGGGAAGAAGGTCTGTAGGATCTGCTGTGGGTGGGGGTGGAGAGGAAAGGGAGAAACAGCATGTTTTCTGCTAGAGAGCTGAATATGATTCTGGAGCATTGGCTCTGGAGAAGAAGATTGTGTTTCCACCTTCGGTCTGCTTATTGTCTTCAATAAATAGCAGTTTCAAGGAACATGGATGCCATAAACTTTAGCAGGGATAGATGGAATTTCAAATATGAACCATAGTTTTAAAAAATGATTGTTGATGGCTATACTTTTAACTATCTGATTGATGATAGAAATTGTTCAGTACAAATCTGGTTGAGATGAAAAAAATCAAACAAGTTTTTTTTTTCATTTATTTGTTTTTATGTATTTATTTATTAAAAATTTCCACCTTCTCCCCTCCTCCCATTTCCCTCTCACTCCCCTGTCCCCCTTCCCTCCCTTTCCAGTCCTAAGAGCAGTCAGGGTTCCCTGCCCTTTGGGAAGTCTAAGGTCCTCTCCCCTCCATCCAGGTCTAGGAAGGTGAACATCCAAACAGACTAGGTCCCACAAAGCCAGTTCATGCAGTAGACTCAGAACCCAGAGCCATTGTTCTTGATTTCTCAGTCATCCCTCACAGTCAGCCACAATCAGAGGTCTGGTTTGGTCACATGCTCCATCAGTCTCAGTTCAGCTGGCCTTGGTGAGCTCCCATTAGATCAGTCTCACTGTCTTAGTGGGTGTATGCACTCCTCCCGGTCCTGACTTCCTTGCTCATGTTCTCCCTCCTTCTACTCCTCATTTGGACCATGGAGCTCAGTCCAGTGTTCCAATGTGGGTCTCTGTCTCTATTTCCATCCATGGCCAGATGAAGTTTCTATGATGATATGCAAGATATTCATCAGTGTGGCTATGGGATAAGGCCAGTTCAGACACTCTCTCCTCTGCTGCCCAAAGAACAAACTGTGGACACCTGGGAACCCCTCTAGGGTCAAGTCCCTTGCCAACCCTAAAATGGCTCCCTTAATTAAGATATCTACTTCCCTGCCCCATATCCACCCTTCCTCCATCCCAACCATCTCATTTCCTCAATTTCTCCACGATCCTCCCCTTCTCTGTTCTGTGTCCCCATCTCCTATTACCCCCACCCCATCCCCACCCCTGTGCTCCCAACTTTTGCCTGGCAATCATGTCTACTTCCAATATCTAGGAGGATAGCTGTATGTTTTTCTTTGGGGTCCCCTTCTTATTTAGCTTCTCTAGGACCACAAATTATAGGCTCAGTGTCCTTTATTTATGGCTACAATCCCCTTATGAGTGAGGACATACCATATTCCTCAATTTGGGTCTGGGTTATCTCACTCAGTAAAGTGTTTTTAATTTACATCCATTTGTATGCAAATTTCAAGATGTCATTGTTTATTAACGCCGAGTAAAACTCTAAAGTGTATATGTGCTACACAATCTTTATCCATTTTTCTATTGAGGGGCACCTAGATTGTTTCCACGTTCTGGCTATTACAAATAGTGCTTCTATGAACATAGTTGAACAAATGCTTTTGTAGCATGATTGGGCCTCTCTTGGATATATTCCCAAGAGTGGAATTGCTGGATCCTGAGGTAAGTTGACTCCAAGTTTTCTGAGAAACTGCCACACCAATTTCCAAAGTGGTTGCACAAGTTATACATGTTTAATACACATATATGTTACAAAATACACAAATAAAAGCATTCCCACCAACAATAGATGAGTGTTTTCCTTACTCCACATCATCTCCAGCATAGGCTATCATTGGTGTTTTTGATTTTAGCTATTCTGACAGGTATAAGACGGTATTTCAAATTTGTTTTGCTTTGCATTTCCCTGATAGCTAAGGAGTTTGAGCATGATCTTAAGTGTCTGTTGGCTATTTGAATTTCTTCTTTTGAGAATTCTCTGTTCAGTTCAGTACCCCATTTTTAAATTGGGTTAATTAAAGTTTTAATGTCTAGTTTCTTGGGTTCTTTATATATTTTGGAGATTAAACCTTTTGTTGAAGATGCTTTCTTTCTCCCATTGTATACTTCTAACTCCTTTGTTGAAAATCGGGTGTTCATAGGTTTGTGGGTTAAAATTCGGGTCTTCTATTCGATTCCATTGGTCAACATCTCTGTTTTTGTGCCAGTACCAAGCTGTTTTCATTACTGTAGCTCTGTAAGAGAGTTTGAAGTCAGGGATGGTAATGCCTCTGGAAGTACTTTTATTGTATAGTAATGTTTTGGCTATCCTGTTTTTTTTTTCATGTAAAATTGATTATTGTTCTTTCAAGGTCTGTGAAGAGTTTTGTTGGGATTTTGATGGGGATTGCATTGAATCTATAGATTGCTTTTGGTAGAATTGCCATTTTTACTATGTTGATCCTCCCCAATCCAAGAGCAAGGGAGGTCCTTCCATTTTCTGGTATCCTCTTCAATTTATTTCTTCAAAGACTTAAAGTTCTTGTCAAATAGATCTTTCACTTCCTTGGTTAGAGTTACTCCAAGATACTTTATGCTATTTGTGGTTATCATGAAAGGTGATGTTTCTCTGATTTCTCTCTCTGCTTCTTTGTTCTTTGTGTATAAAAGGGCAACTGATTTTTTGAAGTTGATCTTGTATTTTGTCACAGCTGTAGGACAGGATTTCTCTATGTAACCGTCCTAGCTCTCCTGGAGCTCTTGTAGATGAGGCTGGCCATGAACTCACAGAGATCTTCCTGACTCTGCTCCCCAAGTTATGGAAATAGAAGAATGGGATATAAAATATGTTAATGTTTTTTCTTCCCTCTTCTTTCTAATGATATTTGATTGTTTTTAAGCCAAGTTGAAATCATTGTAATTTGTTCTTTAGATTTTGTTTCTATTAGTCACTTCTATTTCTGGATAAGCAGATATTTGACATTCTAAGCAATTCTTAATAAGTTATTTTTTACCATTACAAAAGAGGAGAAATACTAGTTTTTTTTATAATAAAAATAGATATATCTGCCCAAATTATACAAAAATAAATAGGTAAATGCAATAAATTGCTCTCAATTATGTTGGAAAAGTAGAAATGCAGAAATAATTGTGAATTACTTTATATTGCATAAACATTATCTTTTTATTTATATCTATGTATCTATGTTACTAATGAGCATGCAGTAAACCAAGTAATAGAATTAATAAAGCACAAGAAATGGTTACAAAATAATATAAGCAATACATGTATTACACTTTGAATTATGTTATCTTTTACTTTTCAACTTTTATTGTATATTTTAAGCAAGGTGCTTATGTAATTTTCAATGATAACTTTATTTGCGCATGGAATTTTATGGTTTACACTTTCAAGAAAATTATTAATGAGATTAAAACAGTTAAACATTACCAATAACCTATCTTTTCATTAATAGTACAAAGTTTAAAATTCCATATTTCATAACAACTTATTACTTCAGTTGGATCCTACACCTTCAATATCAGGTTCCTGGAGTTATTATCTTTTGCAAAAAAAATCCCAAGACTATAAACCATATTTCCATAATTATACTAATGAAGTTGATTTTTAATGCATTTAACCTTAAATCAAATCTTTACTAAAAGATGACTTCATTTAAGGGTGATTTTTTCATAGCTGCAGGCAATTCAGAGAAAATTATTTGATTTAGCCAAAATTTAAATTGAATATGAGACCTTATAATTTTCTTTTTCCCATATGTCTGAGAAATTCCCTTTTATATACACTATTTAAAATGCAAAGAAGGAAATCTAGAAGTATTCTAGAACAAATCACAACAGAATTTTTCATTAAAGTTTGGCAACTATTAATTTTGTATTTTTGTATATCTTGCTCTAGAAGTGCCATTATTCTGAAGTGCCAAGTCAAATTAAATTCTGTTGTATTCAGAAGTCATTATTATTAAAGGAGTGGAATTTTTAGACTCTGAATAAATAGGAATGTATTATGGGTATATTGTCCAGCAAAGTAAATCAAGGGAAAGATTTCAACTTGTGTTCTTTATTTGGACACTTTATATTTTCAATCCAAGTAGTAAGCCAGATGAAATACATAATGTCTCTTTCTTGTACTTTTTCTCTACCATGTATTAGCTGGTCCTCAAACTAGGCAATTTCCAGTTTTAATAAATAGGTGATATAGTGGCAGTAATGAGGAAATGTGATTTTATAGCCATTAAACGTGTTCTGATGTCTGATTTTTTAATTTTTTTAAAGGATAAACTTTCAGGAAATATGGATATGAACTATTGTGTTTTTCCGTTTCTTTAACAAGGACAAATATCTGTAATACATAATTTGAAGAAAGCCATAGTTTCAGAGGTTGTGATCTCTTGTCTACTAACCTCATTTTTGTGGGACTGATGAGGCAGACAGAGGACATAGGAAAGTAAAGTTCTTCACATCAGGACAAACAGGGGAAGAGGGGAGGGAGAGAATTAGAGAGGAGGAAAAGAATGGAGAGCAGGAGAGGGAGCAGGAAAAGGAGGAGAAGATGGAGGAGAGAAAGATGGAGGAGCATGCTGAGTATAGACATGATTGCTTCCTGAGAGTTACTGCAACCATGCTTATTCATCTATCACCTCAGATGAATTTACAGACTAAATTACATCTCATGAAACATTCACCTCTCAATGATGCCAGCAGCTGAGGAGAATTAAGCCTTCAGCACCTGAGCCTTTGTGAGTAGTGTTTTTTCTTCAATCTAGGACATTCTGAAACCAGGGAAGGCAAAGAAAAATCTGTAGTGAAGATTGACTGACATAGTAAAGATGATAGAAAAACCACTTGAACACAGTTGTGTAACTGCAAAAAGAAAAAAAAAATACTTGAGTAAATTGAGTACATTTAAGAAATTTAAAAGGAAGAAAAATAAGTGAATTTAAACAAACTGAAGGGAGTGCTGTTTCTATTCATGTCACAAACAGGGATCTTGAAAGATAAGAGACTTCGGGCTGGATTTGTCTAAGTGAACATATTATGTATGGCCTTTAAATGTGTTGGGATTTTTTTTATTACTTTATAAATAATGCTAGTCCAAATTTCTACTTCCGCCCCTCCTGCTACTTTCCTCCCCTGCCCCACACACCCTCCCCCCATCCCCTTTAGTCCTAAGAGAGGGCAAGGTACCCTGCCCTGTGGGAAGTCCAAGGCCCTCCCCACTACATCCAGGCTTAGGAAGGTATGCGTCCAAATAGACTAGGATCCCAAAAGTGTCATTATCATTGGCCCCTCAGTCTGCCTCAATTGTCAGTCACATTCAGAGGGTCCAGTTTGATCCCATGCTCGTTCATTCCCAGTCCTGCTGAAGTTGGTGAGCTCCCATTAGCTCAGGTGCACTGTCTTAGTGGATGGACCAACCCCTCATGGTCCTGACTTCCTTGCTCATATTCTCACTCCTTCTGCTCTTCAACTGGACTTTAGGAGCTCAGTACAGTGCTCCGATGTGGGTCTCTGTCTGTATCTCCATCTGTTGCCAGATCAAGGTTCTATGGTGATATTCAAGATAGTCATCAGTCTGACTACGGGACAAGGCCAGTTCAGGCACCCTCTCCTCCACTGTCCAGGGTCCTAGCTGGGATCACCCCTGTGGACTCCTGGGAATCCCTCCAGAGCCAAGCCTCTTGCCAACCCCAAAATGGCTCCCTCAATTAAGATATCTCCTTCCCCGCTCACATATCCATCCTTCCTCCACCTCAACCATCCCACTCCCACAAGCTCACCAAAAACTTAAAGGAGACAGAGATGGCAAAGTTGTTCAAGTGTTTGTGTTGTAAGTGTAGGTACGTAGGTTGAGACTATACCATCCGCATGATATGAGTAAAAACCTAATCTGTACTCACAGTGATTAGGACATTGAAATAGCAGATTTCTGTGGCTCGTTGCCAAGAAGCCTCGCAAATGATGGCCTAAGGCCTAACTCAGTGAAAGACCTTGTTTTATAAAATAAGTTAGGGAACAACAGAAGAAGACAGTGAATGTTGACCTCTGGCATCCACCTGAAACTTCTCACACATGCATACCCTCTCCTCACACACATTCATACAGATATAAACAAGTATATTCACCACACACACACACACACACACATACACACACACAAAAAAAAAAAACACATCTGAGAATTTAAGAAATTATGTTAAAATACTGGGCATAGCACAGAATGCCTGGAAAGATGACTAAAGTATTAAGTTTATTGGATGCTCTTCCAGAAGCCCCTGGTACATTCTCAGCACCTACCTACCTGCTCACAACTCCAATTTCAAGGTATCCATCACAATCTTCTGGCCTCCACAGGAACCAGGCAATCAAATCATGCACAAGGATACATGTAGGCAAAACATAGGTACTCAAGAAAAAGGTGAATAATAACTGTAAAACTGACACGTAACTAAAGAAAGAACTATAATTAACATTTCTCAGAGCATAATTTGGAGATCTGAATAATAATGCGAGTAATAAATGGTCACTAACAAATGTCAACAGGCTGATACTGAGACAACTAAATTCACTTACTTTTGATAAGAAATATAACAACACTGACAGAGGGGATTACTATTTCTTCACTCCTGTAGTAATAGTAAAGAGACATTGCTATTTCTACACCACCAAGCTCTTTCATGCTCGTTCACAGGACAAACACAACAGTGAGACTGTAAACCAGAGGAGACAAAAGAGAGAATAAGACCAAGACTATACATATATCCAAAGAAATTGATGAGAAACTGATATTGCTAGTCGTCTACCTGACCATCTGTGATCATAGGAATTTAACTCAAAATCTCACATAGTCCAGACAGACACTGTGCCATGGAGTTGTATCCTGAGCACAGCATATTGAGCATTCTTTTTAATTTTATTGTACATGCATATAGACATATAAATATATATTAGTTCTTTGTGAGTTTAACACTTTGAATTTTGAACATTTTCCCAACCCTTTTCCCCAATTAAGTGAAGAAAAAAATGTTTTTTAAGAATTAAACACAAGTAAGATAAAATCTATGTTAACATTATTTGCTTTATAAGGATAACAATCTACTAAGACAGAGACAAAAAAAGTTCAGATAACCAAACACAAATAAGAAATATTTTATTTATTGGTAAAATATTTAAATATACTTAATTTCTAGTGGATAGTTTTAATTCCTTACTTCTATTCCAAATATCCACAAATCAAAAAAAAAAAAGATAAAGATAAAATAAGATGACTTGGTCTTTAGCAATCTACATAAAATTCTCAAGAATAGGTGTCTCTGAGTGAAATGACCTTATTCTGTAACTCCTTTTCTCTGTAGTCCAAGGTAGGAGGAAACTGAATTCCCTATAATAATGCTGGTGGTGATGAAAGTTAAGCTTTTTGTGTATCTGAGATAAAAGAGAAATTCTTTCACTGTCCTTTATCTTCTCAACTTAATGTCAAAACTGACTTTATCAGCCTGGATATATTTTACCTATGTGAATTATTGTAAAATATGACAAAGGTATTATTAAAGACAAAGTATGTTCAACATACAGAGATAAAACTCTAAGTTCTGAAAAGTAGACATTAGCATACATACTTTAAAGGTAAATATGAGGGAAAAGAATGATTTGCAGTCTTTCCTCAATATTTCTATCAAGTGAAATTATCTATCTTTTTGCAGCCACCGATTTCTTCTTTCCTAAATACAGTAGCTGTAAAGTAGCTCCTATCTCTTCAAAAACCTAGGAAATCATCTCTTTCCCATAGTAGATCCCACTTCACTCCTGTAGTAATAGTAAAGAGATATTGTTATTTATACACACAATTAAAAATTGATCAGTTGAAAGTCTATTATCTGGAGACTTTAGAGATATAATTTAGATTGTGATAATTTTTTTTTAAAAAATAGATATATGTTAGGGTTATTTCTATGTCTATTTGTCTGTGAACATGTACTCATGAGTGCCAGTGCCCACAGATGTGCCAGAAAACAGATGCCCCTGCAACTAAATTTAGAAGAAGCTGTAAGCCACCTTGGGTAGTTTTTAAAATTATATATATAGTATTTTTAAAATAATACCAATCCAAATTCCCATTCCCTCCCCTCCTCCCATTTCCTCCACACACACCCCTACCTAGGGTAGTTTTTTTTTTTAATTAATATTTGGTCCTCTAGAAGAGCAAAAAGGGCTCTTAGCCTCTAACATATCTCACCTGCACTAAAATAATCTTGATTTTTCACTAAGAAATTTTTCTCTAAAGCACAATTATCAGTGGGAAAAGAGTTCAGCGACTCATTTGAACTCATAAAATCATCACTTGATGAGTGTCATCATTGTCATTACTCATTTGCATATAATACTTTGGCTCATTCACAGTATATTCAAGCACATTTTAGTATTTTTCAAATATTGGTAGTTTTAGTTTTACCTTCCTGTCAGATTTTATGTTTTCTTGCCAGTATTTATCAAGAAAAAATTATTGTGTATTTGTTGTACATAATATATTTTAGGCAATTTAAGTTTACCTTTTAATATCTATCATCAATCACTCTGTCCTCTGTGTATCTAAGTATCTGTGTATCAGTCTTTCCAACCATCTGTGTATATTTTTAGTCCCCTATATGGCCCAGATATTTGTGATTTTATAATTCATGTTTATCAATTAATGAGGAGCATGATGCAGAATTGCAATTTCAATAGTATTTATGGAGATAAAGTTCACAATTGTTTCCTATTTCATGATGATGGAGTTTTGGGATCCATTCTTGGTGATTTTTCCTTTTGTTTCCATTGCCAGCATTTCTTATGTCATTTTCTATATGCTCCGAGATATCAGATCAAGACCATGACAGTTAGATGGCAGTGTAGGGTCTACAGTCCATAATGTGGGGAGTATAGCAAATTATTTGATAGGAGTTGGTTCACTTTCTGTTTACAGGAAGTACTATTCATTTTCAAACAGGGTATCAGAAACACCTTAAGATGTCAAATGATATGTCTCCATCTGCTTAGTGGTGGAAATAAACACTCCTAACTTGAACAGTTCATGGTAAGTCTTCAGTAAGCTGACTTCTCTACATCTCATCTCTGAAAAATCTTCAATGATCCTATGATTTAGGCACTTTAATTAACTTTATTTTATAAATGAGAAATCTGGGGCTCAAATTAACTTTCCTCAAATCATAAGGCAAACATATGTGGGATCCATGATTCCCATTCAAGCACTGTGATTCAGGAACCCTTATTTTAACTACTACCTGCTCCTGCCTCCCAATATTTCTTCTGTAATGTCCCCTTGGAAACATATACAACAGTAACTTAGAGCATGATATTTTGCTGATAAGTTTTAAAGCAAGTTTTGTGTCATGTTTTAGTATAGTGACACCTCAGGAGCTGTTATATCTTTTAGGACCATTCTTCCCTGTATTAAATGGTTCTTATACTCCATAGACTATGCTACTAATCTTGGGTTATTTTTTAAAAAAAAATAAAAACTTTTCCAGGATAAGTTCTCTGCTTTACATTTCCCAAAATATGACTCATACAATGGCTATCCCCAAGTAAATTAATAAATAAACCTCTGCCACACTATCATAAGAAATATGGTAACTCTAGTTGCAACATGTTTAAATGGTATGCAAATGTTCTTTTTATTCTGTATCTAAGTAGTATATTTTAGTTGTCAAAAATATACAGTGCATCTTATGTACATTAAAAACACTTGAAAACATTGTTGAAAATTTGTGCATTCATTTCTTTTTACTTCTTCCTCCTTATTTGCATAAGTAATTGCTGTCCTGTTGGGGTTTTACACTTTATGTGCATTTTCTTATATAAAATATACTCAGTGAAGCAGTGCAACTGCTTTCTTTGATCTTTTTTAATCATTCTGTAATATTTATGTGTATTTGTAGAATTTACATTTATCACATTGCTTCATATTTATTTGAAGTTTGGTATTATTCATTTATGTATATATGTAAACTGTGTTTGTATATCCCAGTCATGTAATTTTATATTAAAACAGTGTCTTATTTAACATTCTTCAGTTATTTATTTTTACATATGCACAAATGTTTCAGTGCTATATTGCTGAATCATATAGTACATTAGTTGTTTTATTAAAAATTTATAAAATACTATATGTTAATAATAGCTTAAGCTAAATTTATTTTCTCTCACTGGCTATAATGAATATACTTTGTGTGTGTGTTTAATTGTTTATGTGTTGTGTGTGTCTGATACTTTGAGTATTGCTCATGCAGAAGTCAGAATAAGACACCTAGTATCCTGTTCTTTCACAGTCTGACCTAATCCTTCAGACAGGATCACTGAACCTGAACCTAGATTAGTGACCAGCAAGACTCAGTAATCTCCTTTTATTTCCCAGAGCACTGGATCTACAGGTATGTGTAGACATGCTTACTCTTATACATTGATACTGTGATTTGAATTCAGGTCCTGATGTACAAGCCCCTGTAGGGATAGCCCAGCCCATTGGGGGGGCATGTTCGCCTCGGGCTAATGTTTACATATAAATCTGGCAGGCATGAGCCCCACCGCTCTCTTTTTTGTATCTCCTATTCATCACTGGATCCCTGGTGTTGTAAGTTATCCTTTCATTAAAATTTGCTGTTTCATATTAAGCTAGCTTGGTTATTTACACCGCTTACAGTTTGGCGCAACAAATTTGCCCCGCCCCAAGCAGCTCGGAACCTAGACTCAAATTTTAGTTTGAGAGAGCTACACGCCCCAATCTCGTAGCCCTCTGCCTGGGTCCTAAAAACACAGCATGCTCCCGGCCCAGCTGCCAGACGCCCCGCTGTTTTTTTTTTTTTAATTTATTTATTTATTAAGGATTTCTGCCTTCTACCCGCCACCGCCTCCCATTTCCCTCCCCCTCCCCCAATCAAGTCCCTCTCCCTCATCAGCTTGAAGAGCAATCAGGGTTCCCTGACCGTCCACCGTGACTTGGGCTCCAGTGCCTAGTCCGAGATACACTCGGTCACACACGCCATAGCCTGTGGGGCCCATTCCACCCTGCCCGCCAGGCCTACTCGCCCCGAGCACATTAACCCCTCCCTGCCTGCCTTGGCTAAGTTTACAGCAGAACCCGGTGCCTGAATTAGCAGAAGCTCTGGTGCCTGCGGTTTTGCAGCACCAGGGTGATTCCCCATTTGTGCCGCCAGAGCCGCCACAGCAGCAGATTTGGTCTGATACAAAGGGACCGCTTCCGCGACCACTCTAACTCCTCAGCCAAAACAATCCACATCTAATTCAAGGCTGAATCCGGCCCTGGCTCTGCTGGGCTTCCTGGCACTCCCCCCAACTGCTATTTATCAGCCCGTTGTCTGCTCTAATTCACACAGCACACAGTCTACTTTAACTTTCGATTTTGAGTTAATTGTTTCAGACCGGCTCTGACTTCTGCCATGTAGACTCAGGTGCATTTCTCCACCACAACCATCTGCTGGCAGGAAACGGTCATTATAGGTAAAAATTTTCTTTTTTAAATAAAAATAAATACAGATCTGATTGAAAATGTCTTAAAACATTACCATTCAAGACTTTAACAGCCTTTTTGATTTGTACCATGTGGGATATTTTACAAGAGGTGTCTGTCACCCCACATCTATGGATCTTTCTGGGATTCGTAGTTTTCGGTGGTACTATATGGTTTGATAATAGAAATATGATAAAGTCTTTACAAGACGAATCCAGGATTCTTAAGGCAGAGGTTGAACGCTTAAAAACAATTGAAAATGACAACAATCTTCTCAAGAATCAGTTTGAAGTTCTCCAGGAAGAGAACAGATCTTTGTTTAACATGAGTCAATCAACTGAGCAAAATTTAGAAAAGATACAGGCTGATGTTAAGGAGAAATTCATTACTATGGAAGAGGGAACAGCTGATTTGGATCATAAGCTTCAGTCCCTTTCTGTAGGAACTGAAACATTAGTGGCTGAGATTAAGGAGAAATTCATTACTATGGAAGAGGGAACAGCTGATTTGGATCATAAGCTTCAGTCCCTTTCTGTAGGAACTAAAACATTATCTGAGAGAATCAAAACTGCTGAATGTGACAATCAGATTTTGTCTAAAGCTTATGACAGATTGGCTGAAAGATTGTCAATACAAGAAGGCATGGTTTATGCCATAAAAATTATGTCCAAAGATGAGATGTCATCTCTAATGGACAAACTGCATACTTTAGAATCCTCAATGAAGGCTTTGGAACATAATTCTGGACAGGAGATTCATTGCAGAAGGCAATGGTAAATAGAATTAAAAAGATTGAAGAATTTCTAAATTCTGATGAAGAAGAGCAAAGGGTAGAAAGGCAAATTTTAACTCCATCTATGGGTAAATCTCTCCGAGACAATTCCCACAAAGCTCTACCTACAGTTCTACCTGCCTTTCCAGTAATAACAATAGAGAAAGTGGTTGGTTGAGAAACCCTAGGGTCATCAAGGAAGATATATGGGAGTCTGTCCATATGAATGATCTCAAAGAAATTAAACAGGCTGTTATGACTTTTGGGATGCATGCCTCCTTTGTTAAAGAGATGCTAAAATCTTGGGCCACAATAAACAGGGCCACACCCTTTGACTGGCTCAAATTGAGTTCTGTGGTCCTTGAGAGTGGACTGCAACTGAACTGGAAATGCTTATTCAGACAAGAGGCTAGACACTTAGAACAGCAGGAAAGAGCAAAGGGAATTAAGATTTCCTTAGATAAAATTCTAGGTGAAGGGCTCTTTTCCGACCCTTAGGAACAAGGTAATTATAATGAACACACATTCTCAATATGTACTACGGCAGCTTTAAGGGCTTGGGACAGGAAGCAAGACCAAGGACAGAGAATGGAATCATTTGTCAGAGTTAAACAGGGTCAGAGAGAACCCTTTAGTGACTTTTTACAAAGGCTAACTAAGGCTGTACAAATAGGGATATCTGACTCAGAAGCAAGACATATAATGATTGAGTCTTTGGCTTATGAAAATGGAAATGTGGAATGCAAAAGGATCTTGGGGCCTTTACAGCTCAGATCAGCACCCTTGGAAGAATGGGTCTTGCATACACTGAATGTTGATACATTTGACTATGGCACTGAAACATGGGTAGAAGAAGCGATTTCCAATGGTAAAAGGAGACACCAGAATACCAAATGTTTTAATTGTGATAAAATGGGTCATATGAAAAGGAATCGTAGACAACGGATTTTCAGGAATAATAATAATGCATCTTCTAGAAATAACAGAAATAGGAGGACTCAGCCTTCAGGTTTATGTAGAAGATGTGGGAAAGGCAGACATTGGACGAATGAATGCAGGTCTACAAGAGATAGACAAGGCAACCTGATACAGATGGGAAACGGGAGAGGGGGGTCTCACAGGCCCTCATGGCAAACATGGTTCAGTCATTTCCAGTTACTGCAGAGAACGTGCCTCCTCAGGACAATTAGGAAGCCCCATGCCTACTGTTACAAGCAATAATGATCAGAAGGATGAGTTCCTTGTGTTTTGGCAAACTTCTGTAAATGATCAAAGACCAAAGCTAAGAGTGTGTGTAAATGGCATTTTTATTACTGGCCTGCTGGACACAGGTGCTGATGTATCATTACCCCAGAATCGTGGCATCCATATTGGCCTCTTCATAATGTAAATGTTCAGCTCCTGGGAATTGGAACCCTATCTCAAGTAAGGCAGAGCATGAGATGGGTGAAATGCATAGGGCCAGAGGGACAAATAGGAAAACTAAGGCCATATGTAGCCAATATTGCCATGAATTTATGGGATCATGACCTATTACAACAATGGAATACCCAAATTAACATTCCTGCTACTTCTAAAGCCTATATTTCTGAGAATAATATTAAAAGATATTACAAACGGAGAAAACCGGCCATTAGGGCTGTGCAAGAACAAGCAATTGATGTCCCTTCAGAGATACCAACAGCCTTGTCTCTAAAATGGTTGACTGAGAATCCAATATGGACAAAGCAATGGCCTTTAGCTGAGGAAAAGTTACAGGCTTTAGAACTGCTGGTACAAGAGCAATTGGATGCTGGACATATAGAAGAATCTACCAGCCCTTGGAATTCTCCTGTATTTGTGGTTAAGAAAAAATCAGGTAAATGGAGAATGGTTACAGATCTCAGGGCCAAGGTTATTCAACCTATGGGCCCTCTGCAATCTGGAATTCCTTTGCCCTCTTTATTACCAAAAGGATGGCCTCTCATAGTTATTGATTTAAAGGATTGTTTTTTCACTATACCTTTACAAAAAGAAGATAGAGAAAAATTTGCCTTCACAGTGCCTACTTATAACAATTCTCAACCTTCTATGAGGTACCACTGGGCAGTCCTCCCCCAGGGTATGTTAAATAGCCCCTCCCTGTGCGAATATTTTGTGAATCAATCATTGCAAATAATACGCAAGAAATTTCCCAAATCTATAGTATATTTTTGTTAGCCGATTCAAACATGGATATCTTAGAAAGACTGTTTGAAGAAATAAAGATACTTTTACCTAAATGGGGATTGCAGATTGCTCCTGAAAATATTCAGAGGGGAGGTTCTGTTAATTATTTAGTTATTTATAAAATAGGTTTTCAAAAAATTAAGACACAAAGGCACAAATTAGGAGAGATCGCCTACGGACTCTTAATGACTTTCAAAGACTGTTAGGAGACATTTCCATTCTACAACCAGCTATTGGGACAACACCTGTTCTAATAATTCATTTGAACAAAACACAAAATCTTGGATGGTGATACAGATTTGAACAGTCCCAGAGAATTAACAGCTGAAACAGAAAAGGAACTGACAATGAATGAGGAGAAATTACAACAGGCACATGTGGACAGGGTGAATCTAAAGCTTGATTGTATTCTTGTCATACTACCATCAAAAATTTCTCCTACAGGAATTTTAATGCAGAGAGATGATATTATCTTGGAATGGATCTTTTTACCACATAAACCAAGTAAGAAACTGAAAACTTATGTGGAAAAAGTCTCTGAATTAATTATAAAAGGCAAGTCGAGATTTTGTCAACTAGCAGGCATAGACCCAGCAGAAATTATAGTGCCTTTCACTGCTGATGAACTAAAGAAATTATGGGAAGATAATGAACCATGGCAAAGAGCTTGTGCTAATTTTTGGGAGACATTAATAACAATTATCCAAAAAGCAAGAGGCTTAACTTCATAAAGAGAACTTCTTGGATCCTTCCTCGAATCGTCCGTGATGCTCCAATAACTGGAGCCCATACATTCTATACTGATGCCAATAAATCAGGGAAGGCAGGTTACAAATCAGAAGACTTGGGTAAGGTGGAACAAAGTCCTTATGATTCTGTCCAGAAGGCAGAATTATATGCCATTCTTATGGTGCTAAGGGATTTTAAAGAACCTATTAATATAGTTACTGATTTACAATACGCAGAAAGAGTTATTTTACATATTGAAACTGCTGAATTTATACCTGATGATACAGAACTAACCTCATTGTTTATCCAGGTACAAGATATGATCACAAACAGGCTATGTATATAACACACATCTGATCCCATATGGGTCTGCCAGGTCCTCTAGCACAAGGTAATGCAGAAATTGATCAATTATTGATTGGTAGTGTGCTACAAGCCTCTGAATTTCATAAAAAAAATCATGATAATAGCAAAGGTTTGAAGAAAAAGTGTTCTATTACATGGCAACAAGCTAAGGAGATTGTAAAGAAATGCCCTACTTGCTCTTTCTGTAACCAAATGCCACTGCCTGCAGGGGCTAATCCAAAGGGCACCCATAGGAATGAAATCTGGCAGATGGATATGTTCCACTTTGCAGAATTTGGCTAATTGAAATATGTTCATCACACCATTGACACTTCTTCAGTGTTCCAATGGGCAACTGCTTTAAGTTTAGAAAAAGCTGATTCAGAATCACTCATTTATTAGAAGTCATGGCTATCATGATTATACCTACACAAATAAAGATGGATAATGGTCCTGCTTATGTCTCTAGGAAAATGAAATGTTTTTTTTTAATTATTACAATATCAAGCATGTTACAGGTATACCATACAATCCTACTGGTCAAGCAGTCATAGAAAGATCAAATTGAACTATAAAGGATATGTTGAACAAACAGAAAGGGGTGGAAAATACCCCCAGAAATAGGTTACATAATGCTTTGTTAACCTTCAATTTTCTCAAAGCTACTGAGAAGGGAATAACGGCTGCTAAAAGACATTGGATAATGGAAAAGTCTACAGAACTAAATCAACCAGTTTATTTCAAGGATGTGCTGACCTCACAATGGAAGCAAGGAGATGAGCTGCGTTGGGGAAGGGGTTTTGCTCTTATCTCCACAGGTGAGGAAAAATTGTGGATACCGTCAAAATTAATAAAGGTTTGGTTTGAAGAAGAGAAGCCACTTGGAAAAGATAAATAACAATTCTTTCACAAGGATGGCAATCATACTGATGTTAAAAATACAGATAGGCTTGTGGCAGGGTTCTTTTCTTATCTCCACAGGAAAATACTCATCTTCAAAGAATTTAAGGGACACTGCATATTTAATTACTGATGGATGGAAACTAGTTACGACCCACTAAGGATCGGCAGTAAAACTATATATATACTGTAAGTATTAATTTTTTATATGTCTTTTTAAGCATTTCTTTATAAATATGCAGAGCCGGTTTTGGAGTTGGACTATGGCTCAGTCCTTCTTCAATTCCAAGCCTGTTGATAAGAGATATCGCAGAGTTTCTGTCTCAGGTCAGGAGCCATGAAATGGGACAGAATAAGAATAATTATGTACTTGATAAACTTTCTTTGCCTTTCCTCATATCTATGTCTTTCTTTATATGTCAGTATATGTCCTTGTTGTTAATGTTTAAATTTCCCATAACAAGCAACAAATTTTCCTACAGTAATCTTTGAAGTTTCCAGGATGAAGATGGGGCCCCACGACATCAACTCAAGCTGGTTATTATGACGTCATGAATATTTTTTTAAGCGCTAAAATTAGACCTTTTTTTTTTTTTTTTGTACCAACTACACGAGACAATTTCGTATGGTGCACATTTTGACAACACTCTGGCCGGACCTTCTCAAAAGGCTCAGAGACTAGTTACAATTTTCTTAGGACAAAGGTTAATTTGGGAATTTTACCATCATTTGCTTTCACAGGACCCCCTAAGAAGAACGTTGCCCCCATGTCAGCTAGAAGCAATCTTAGAGGATGACATCCCTTCTCCCAGCAGAGTTTGCCCTCAGGGTTAGGGACATCATTTAGTGGTTGGTTTAGGGTTGAGGGGATGGGGAGATATTGTATGGAATTAGGGGCATTTTCAAAAAAAGGGGGGATTAACTGGTTTGATGGGATGATTGGTATTTGTGAATTACTGTTTTTAGAAAATTGTATTGGTACTGTTTCTTGTATATTGATATATTGAATATTGAATGTGAGTGTTCCTACCTCTATTTGTGTATAAGAGTATGCTTATAACTTTGTCTATATTGTATTGATACATTTACCATATTACAATGTACATTTCTACCTCTGATATTATTTATATAATAACATTGTTTACATTTGATATGTAATGACATTGTTTACAGTTGAAGATCATTGTCTTCATATATTGCACAGTTGTTTATTCTCTCAGTCTTCAAGTTAGATAGGTATTGAGAATTAATCAGGTCTTTTAGATAAATAGAGATTATATTTAGTATATATAGTATAATCTTCAGCCTCTTTGAAGAGCTGTAGAAAATGGCCTTTAATTTAACTTAGAATTCTGTGCCAATGAGACACAATTACTCCTGGTGACACCACTCTACTCCCAAGAGTACGTTGAGCACCAAAGACACTCCACTGGGAGCTTGTCTTATTGGCAAAATTGGCCTTTGGGTTAAGAAAAGCACATACCTCAACTACTGACAATGATACAGAATATCTATAAGTGGATGAAAGAGGATTGTTTTATCTTGCCAAGACAGGGTAGTATAGTTCTAAGAAAGTTCCTTGCCTTTCATAATGGTATGTCAGTTATGTTAGGCCTTAGCCAAAGTTAGTTGACTCAACATTGCAAATGAGACTTTGGGTGATTGTACAGATAGTCAGTTGTCTCTGTCATTTGTTGCACATTTTGGATATCTCTCATTTGTTAAGTAATATCAATTCCCTTCTCAGATCTTTGACAGAGTTGAAGATTATATAATTGTAGTTACTCTCTACATTATTAAGACTCCTTGAGATAGAATGTTTAGCAAAACTTTTGTTATATGTTTCTTGCTCAATATTTTTGTTATATTTATTATTTGTTACTATACTATTTTGTATATAGTTGTATTTGGTTTAGTTCTGTCTTATTTAGACAAATGGGGGAGATGTAGGGATAGCCCAGCCCATTGTGGGGTCGTGTTCTCCTTGGGCCAATGTTTACATATAAATCTGGCGGGTGTGAGCCCAGCTGCTCTCTTTTTTATATCTCCTGCTCATCGCTGGATCCCTGGTGTTGTAAGTTATCCCTTCATTAAAATTTGCTGTTTCATATTAAGCTAGCCTGGTTATGTATGCCGCTTACAAGCCCCCAAAACTTCCAACAGCACCCTGGATTTACATTTTACAAATAGTTATTTGATATTCCACTAGAACATTCAGTGATCTGGTGTATTAATGACCTCTGATTGAGTCCACATTGACAGAATTCCACTAAATCTTTTTAGATAATCCTTCAGATTTAATCTACACAAAAATACTAAAATATTAGATGTTTATCCTCTTGCAGATCTTTGTACAAATTCTACTTGGTTTAATTAAAGAAAAACCTGGAATCCGATATTAGGGTATGAAAACTGAAAGATTAGAGAAAAAGAGCATCCAGCTGCTTGAGTTCTTACCACTTTGAATGCTCAGACTGAAGAGGCAATATCCTGTTTCTATGACTACTCAAACTAAATTAATGCAATGATCTTCTGTCTCCTCCCGTCTTACATTCCTCTCTCAGCCTAGTGATATCCCTTCCTGCCACCTTCCTAGTATTGAAAATAAAGGCAGGTGATGCCCAGTTATGGAAATTAAAGGAGTAAGACATCACCGCCTGGTTCTGTTTAGGCTGTAGATCAGGCTGGCCTTTAATTCACAGAAATTCATCTGCCTCTGCCTCCAGAGTGCTGGGATTAAATGTGCATACTAGTAGCTATGGCTTAGCTCTGTACCCTAATCTTCAGACAAGCAGATGGTATTTTGATTGCCATTTAAAAGTTCTTAATGTAAAATTTATTTAATTGTTATAAATTAGGATTGGGAATATATTTATATAGAATTCTCTAACTTCAGTACCTATAATAAATAATGTTTATACTTTCTGTTTAATTTATATTATTACAACTCTGTTTTATGATTAGAGTTTTAATGTCTGTTTATTTATAGGTAATGAGGAATATTTGCTTATGAATATAATAATCATCTACAAAATAATGAATATTTAGGAATGTCTAGCATTTTACCATGTATTCAGGCTTCTTGTGTACTTTTCCTTTACATGCATTTCACACATTTTTGTAAGCTAATTCAAATATTGTCTTACTTCAAATGTTAAATTTTTGCTTTTCTATTGCCACAGACTATAATATTATTCTATCATTTTATTGTGTCATTTGTTGAAAAAGTTAACTAATAAATTATTTACTATATTTTGTGCATACTTATGCATGTACTTCAATGAATATTTCCCTATGACAATATCATAAATATGTTCTCTTATATGGCTGGTTAGAGGAAATCATTTAGTAGGTTAAGCCTCTTGCCTGACTTCACTCCCCAGAATACAGAGTGAATACAAAAATTGACTTTAAAAGCTGTTTTCTGAACTCAAACTATTCACCATGGCCTTCATTTACCTGCAGACACACAAACACACAATGCATACACACATTCATTATGATAACAATGATGATGACTGTAATGATAAATAAATTAAAAATAATATTCATAACTTATTTATGGTTACTTGAAACAGTTACATATTTGTTATATAATTTCAGGTCTTCATAATTCCCCAAAGTTTTTGTAGAATTTTATAGTTTCTTTTTAATAAAAAATGATTCATGTCTCTTTACAAGTGTAGTTTAAACTTTTTTATTCATTTGATTTTTAAAATCCACTATCTCTATAGTGTCATATTAAAATCCTTGCACCCTGTGGATCAGTGTCTTGGTCACTTACAGAGTTTTGACCTTGCATTCTCCTCATTAATATGCTAAAAAAATTTATTGGCAACTATCTCTACATTTTTTTCTCTCAACAATAACTCTTTTATAATATTAACAATGACAGGATCTATAGAACCAGCATTTGAGTTTTTATACAGAGTGACAAAATATTATTTGAAATTTAATGCAAATTATTTTTGATAAAAGTGAAATGTAAGTCTGCTGTATTAAATTCATTGATAGATGTATAATATACTTAAGTTATTTAATAAAAAACTATAATTTCATTCGTAATATGCATATTTTCATTTTCTTGTTAAGTCTTTCGTAATTTTGCCTAAAATTCTTACCTACTATATTTGTTCTATGGTATGTATAGTAAAGTAATTAATTTTTAAACATGGGCTTTAGAGCCATGAGGTTACCTCAATGTATTTATAATTTTTAATCATTTGCCTAGAGATTCCTTCATTATTTTGCTGCACTTTGTTTCAACCTGGGTCTCACTTTGTACTACAGGCTACCCTGGAACGATGGGAAAACTCTATCAACCAATCACATCTAGTTAGGGTGTGGCCACCTGGAGCCCAGGTAGAAAAACCAGGGAATGCAGGTGCTGCTCTCTCTTCACGGTGCCCACCGGACCTATCGGATTTTGGAACTCCCATTCTTATAGTGTAAGTTTCCCCTTTTTAACAATTAAAGGATTCCTGTTACTATTGAGCTAGCCTGGTTACTTATCATACCGACCTAATTCGCGACACAGGAACTGTCTCTTAAGCACAGGCTTCTTGCACATTCTAAAACTATCAACATCATTCGTTCTTTTTGAATGCAATATTGACCTCTATTTGAGCTATTAGTCAGCTTTACATTATTAACACAAAATACCTGAGCTAGCATAACTTAAATATAAATGTTTATGTATTTGACTATTTTGGTAGTTCAAATGAAAAGTTTAGGTTATAGTTGGGCATTCTGCTTTGACATCTGGAATTGTAGTAGATGCTAATATATCCTGGAGGGAAAGCCTATGTATGAAATAATTTATCTCACCAATTGGAAGGTTAAGAAAGTCTGGTTCCATAATCACTTCTTAGGACATATTCCCATAAAATAATTACTATTCACACAACATTCCAAAATGCTCATCTTGCCACAACACATCTACTAACAATGGGCATTTGAGGAACTCTACACATATTCAAAAAATAGCATTTGCAGTTTCATTGATTTTGCTGCTGATGTATTATTTTAAAGAATCCCCAAACTTACCAATAAATGCTTTATGAATGAAATGTTTTCCTGAATAGGATATAGTGCTTACATAATTACTTTAATGTCTTGGCTTGATGTTTTATATCCTATATTTATAAAAGCTAGACTGTGAATTCACAGAAACATCAAGCTGGAATCATGACTTCTTAATAATGAATCATTATTTGTTGTAACTATGCATCCTACAACAGTAAGGTTTTGTTTCTCTCCTCCATCACTTAGTTATTAAAACCAATAATATGTATTTTAAAAAATACTTAAAAGTCAGTAATAGATTATTCCAATATATGGCATTATTCTAAACACTGATTTTACTTTTAATTACTATAAATTGTATTTGGTTTTGCAAACTTGACACTATTGCTTTCTAATGTTGCATTGAATAAAATATTGATAAAAATCTTATTAGATTAGCTTGTTTTAGGGATCAGATCTATTCAGTTCTACATGGAACTTCACAAAAGTCAGAGGATGTCAAGAAGTGTCCTGAAAATCCCCCTTCTGGACATGACATGATTGTTGTTCTTGTGAATGCTTCAGCTGTAATAGTCTACTCAAAAAATAAAGAAAACCAAGGCAGACACAACTTCAGCAATAGTTGAGGAGATGCTCATGAAACTCTGTCCCTCATTGAGGAACTGCTGTCACTTGATAGCTACAGTGAAAAGAAAAGTCATTTGGTGTATGGTCAGTGGCCACAGTTAGATTACCCATACTCCAGTGGCCCCATAAAATTGAAATTCTCAGGTAGTAACAACTGATTTCAGTTTTTTTTTTAAATGTGTATGTGGGTTCTGGCAGGGATTGGTATAGAAGAAAAAGGTGGTGTATTGATCCCAACAACTTTCAAATAATAAATGTAACAAAGAGAAACACCTGCATTTATGCTTAAGTTTCATGAAGAGTCAATTAGCCATGACAAATATGTAACAGAAAAAATATAATGGTAATATACAAATTTGGGGAGACAATTCAAATTAGGTCTTTCCAAATTTTCTTGGTTTGTAAAATAGTTATTCTTCTTTTATAAGAGGCAGGACCACGGTAGAATGATGGTTTCTGAGGAAGTATAGGAATCACCTTTCTGAATTTAATGACTTGCTTGTGGCAAAATGCTCTAGTTTCTATGATTCTATAGCACCATTTGGTAGAAAAAAATGATTTCTAAAACTCTTTTCAAGAGAGAGAGGTGAATCAGTCACTTTTTAATTTCTGTGTCAATATAGCTAAGAATAGATTTTAATGGATGAATGTTTTATTTGGGCTCAGTTCTTAGCAGGGTGCATAGTGGGGACAAAACAAAGAGAAATGTAAGAGAACACACAAAGAAGTAGCCTAGAAAAAAATGATTTTGTCTAATGCCAGTATTATTTTTAACTAAAAAAAATAGAGCTCCAGAAGATCCTTTATTGTTAGCATTGTTTTGGCTATCCTAGGTTTTTTGTTTTTCCATATAAAGTTGATTATCATCCTCTCAAGATCTGTGAAGAATTTTGATGGGACCTTGATGGGGATTGCATTGAATCTATAAATTGCCTTTGGTAGAATTGCCATTTTTACTATGTT
>NC_022013.1:36547081-36554175 GCF_000317375.1 Microtus ochrogaster | reverse complement strand
GGGAGGCTGGGAGGAAGCGGAAACTTGTTTTTTTTCCTTTTCTCAATAAAAAAAATAGAGCTCATTTTTATCATAATACTAATGATAAATAATACTAACCTTTTTCTTTTCTTATAATCCACTGGGCTCAACTTGTGTTTCTACTATTCTCATAGATGAAGAATTATTCTCTGAATCACGTTTAATTTACAGTTAAAGAAAAGTAATTGCCCTCTCCTAGCAGCTGTCAAACATGAATAATTTCTAAGTTGGTTGTGGGTGCTCATGAAACAACCCCCCCCCACACACATTGTAACATTTACTGGCTTCATCTTATGCAGTTCGTGTGCAGGCAACCTCAGCTGCTGTCAGTCCATGAGCTTACCAGTTCTCTCTTGTTCAGGAGACACTGTTTGCAACAATACTTCCACATCTGGCTCTTTAGTGTTGCTTCCCTCTCTAAAGCATATTCTGTGGACCTTGAGGAGAGTGGGTGTTAGATGATCCATTTTTGAGCTGAACACTAAAAAGACACTTCCTCATTGGCATTCTCACTTGTATTCACAAGTATGACCTGTTTTCATCACCGTCTTATGCTGCTTAAAGAAACTTCTTTGATAAAACCTTAAAAAGTGAAGTTTGGTACTATATACATTGAGCAAAATAATAGTTCATGATTTTCCCAGACATGGATTTAGGGGCAGATATAGAGTGATAAGCATATGTTACTTCCTGGAAAGAGGTTCTTAAACTAATCAACAAACTTTGGTTGTCCCAATAACAATTCTGGTATGATTGCTACATTCGCCATGTCTTTCTAGGCTGGCCAGTATTATAGCTCATAATGTTCACACTGGGTAGTATAGAATATCCATGACTTCTTCCCCAGTAGCCTGCAACCACCCTCTGGTACTAGAAAAGCTAACAAGCAGGAAGGAAGTTTCCTAGTTGGTTTAAAATATATTTTACTCAAATTAGGCAGTCCAACCACAGAAGAAATATCTGCTTAAAAAATATAAACCTAACTCATCTACCTTCAAGGCTGTATGTACAAAGTTAAGAGTCACCAATGTATCTTATTATCAGACTTCACAATGCCTTGTTCTGACCAAAGAGAAGGGAAATGGAAATCATTTAGTCTTTATCCTAAACTATTAGTCATCAGTTTAAAGTGACAATAGAGTACAGATATAATACTCCTCATGCATTGAACCCCCTCCCAACAAATAGGAGCAATAGTCTCACAGAATTAGAATGCTCCACAAGCAATACTCACTTCTTCAGCCACCTTGCAGAAGGAGATGGGAGAAAATAATCAGTCAGACCACAGTTGACTGTCCCCTTAGCTTCTCTCACTCCTTGTCCCAATAATTTCTGTACTTCAACCTAGAGCTTATATTATGCCCGATCTTCTAAAACAGCTTCAAATGATTCAAATCATTCCCTGAATTTCCTCCACTAACTTCCCTTTGCTTTTCTTGGGAAAAGTCACTGGACCTGACATTTTTGGATTCCTAGAAAGATACAAAAGAAAAGTATGGCCTGACTTCATTATGTTTGTTTGTTAGTTATTGTTTTGATTTTATTATTTTTAATATATAATTTAGCATAGTCATCTCCCACTCCTTCCAGTACTTTCCAGATCCTTGCATCCTTTGTTCTTAGAGTAGACTGTCTCTCAGAAGCTGTCTATATGCTCTGACTTTTACAACCTATCCAATTCCCTAACGTTCCTCAACCCTTCATAGTATGGGGGTTGTTTCATAAATGTATCAATTGCGGGAGATACTACACAGTCAGTTGCTCTCCACATTTTGACCATTTATGGCTTTTTGTTTGTTTGTTTGTTTGTTTATGGCTTTTTATAATGATCTCTGTCTATTGCAAAAATGCATTTCTTTGATAAGGAATGAGAGATACGCTTGTCTTTGATACAAAGATAAGTGTTTAGAGTGCATTTAGAGATTATTCTGGCCTAGGGAAGTGGTAACAACAGGTTCTGCTCTATATTTAATGGCCTCAACAACCACTGATTCCTGGCTAAATTCGCAGTGTCAGGCATGAATTCCTTCCAACTCAGCAGACGTTTAGTCCAATTAAGTTACCCAATAGTAGGAATGCCACTATGGAATTATTGTAATATCTTAATACACTAATCATCGTTGTGTTATTTGGGAGGTAATTTTGGATAGATAGGACTATTGATTTGTTTTCTCCATTGTGAACTTCCAAAACTATGAGATCTATTTTTCAGTGAAGAGGCTTCCAAGTCAAACCCAGATTGATTCTTTTAAGTTTCGAGTTGAAATATCAACAACAAGGTGGCAGTAGTTTAAATGAGAATGACTCAAACAGGTTATATATTTGACTGCTTGGTCTGCAGTTGGTGAAACTGTTTTGGAAGAATTAGGAGGTATGGCCTTGTTCGAATAGGTATGTCACTGAAGTGGGCTTTAAGGTTTCAAAAGTCCAAGGTATATCCAGTTAGCTATCTCTCTGCCTAGTGTTAGATGGCCAATGATATATCTCCCTTCCTGCTGCCATTCAGGTCACTATTTCACTACCCTCCAGAAAAATGAGCTCAAAATGAAATACTTAACATTTTACAATTTACCATGGGTCATGGTGCTTTTCAACAACAATAGAAAAGTAACTAAGAAGTCTCACCATTTTCTATAGGGCACTAATATCATTTTGAAATAGAGATAAGTTGAAATATGTGATTATGTAATGGTAACAAGTATACATTGTTATCAGAAATTTAATGTTTCATTTGTGTTTTAGTTTATGGTTGAGAGTTTGTGTGGAAATGGTATTATGGGGTACAGCTAGACCTCTACTCATCGCTGAAAACAATCCTTTATTGGAAAAATGATTTTTCCTCAACAGAGTACAGCTTCTTGAGAAGTAGACATGGGGCAACATGGAAGGCTCAGTAGATCCTCATAATTCCTCTTGTAACCATATGATGATAGACTTTATAAACATGTCACTTAGATACAAATTTTATTGATATCTTTAGTGGCCAAGATTGAAGGTGGTACTATCAAATAAGCTTTATAAATTTTTGCTTATTTATAGAATCTAAAATATAAAAGGATTTAGGCATAGCAGCCATTTAAAAATATTTATCTATGTTTTAATTAAACATCGAATTCATATAAATGTATAATGAAATACATAGGTTTTAAAAAAACTATTATATAATAAATTCTACTATAACATTAAAAGTTTATTTAAGTTACATAATCATATCAGACCTCATAATATGCACTATATTTTTCATACTCCTGACAGCGTGTATGCTTTTAAGAAATAATTTTTTAGCCAGCTTTCAAAATATACATTACTATAAAATCTAATTCATTTTAATTTTTTAAATTTCTTTATTTCATTGGTTGAAGTATCTTATTTTTGTATACTTATGGTATATGTGTGTGTTCATGTGTGTGTGCATGCATTTGTGTGTGTGTGTAGTGCAGTATAGTGTGTGCCTGATTTTCTTCAGCATGCATGTGGAGGACAGCTCAACCTTAGGCTTTGGTAATTGTCTTCTACCACTCTTGATGAGGTTTCTTCTTGCTTGTTAAAAAAAGGGCTGCTAGCCAGGAACTTATATGTAGTCTCTTACCTCTGCATCTCTTTATATTATGGAAACACTGGGATCACAGACGTGTATGACCATACCAGCCCCATCTCAGTCTGGGAATTTAAACCCGGCCCTCACACTTATACAGAAGCAATTTACACAAAAAGTGATAGCCATACTTACTTGACATTTTATTTTAAAAATACTAAGTTTATTTGCCACACTAGATTCAGGAAACACTTTATTTCTTATAATAACGTGTATGTTTTCTTATTAGTTTTAGAACACTAGATCAAATTCTTAAAATCAAACTTATCATAATACTTTAGAATATATTACTGACTACCATTTTCTTCCTTTTCCTCTTATCTTTTTTAAATAAGACTGACTTTGCATATATTTATAATAGTAACTATAAGTATTTAAATACAGAATAGCAGGAAAACTTTCAGGTTTTTTTTCCTCCCCATCAGAAATTGTTATAAGAAAAAGGTGCCAGTCATTCAAATTGTTTGATTTCTGCCTTGAGGCTTTAGTACTTTACCAACTATTCATTGTTAGCATGAAGTCAACTTGAATGTCTTACTTTCCTTTCTTGGTTATTCATGAAACTCAGCAGGAATTTTAAAGCTGCTTATACTAGAATTAG
This sequence comes from Microtus ochrogaster, assembly GCF_000317375.1. Taxonomy (NCBI): domain Eukaryota; kingdom Metazoa; phylum Chordata; class Mammalia; order Rodentia; family Cricetidae; genus Microtus; species Microtus ochrogaster. Next base: position 36,549,958 of record NC_022013.1, on the reverse strand, counting down.
ATACCTCCCACTTTTCCCAGTCAGAAACTAATAAAGAGTAAAAGTACTGTACTAGAAACAAGATTACTAACTCAAAACACAGTTTAAACTTATTTCAAAATAGGTTTTCTTATAAATAGAAAAATGCATTCTTAACTTTTGGGGGAAATGGGGAGTAATGTAATTCAGTTAAATATTTTACTATTCTATACAGAAATTATTTTTTTCATGAAGAAAATAATTTAATGTGTTTTTCTATATAACCATATTTAAGTCTATTTCTAATTTGTACAAATTTTGGAGATTAAATTTACAAATATTTCAAAAATATTGCTAATTAAGGACCATCAAGATTGTGTCACTGTTGTTGTTGAATAAAATCTGAATCATTACACTTCTTTTGTAATAAAGAACGACACACACACACACACACACACACACACACACACAAACATACTTAATGCGAATGATTATTGGGTATCACAAAGAAGTCCATGAGCGAAGTTTCATATAAAACTTCTTCCACTTGGTTTTCTGTCTTTTGTACAACATTGCAAATTTTGTAAATAATCTCAAAACTCTTAAGATTTTTTTTTTTATTTTCCGGTGGAAGAATTATCGTTCGTATTTTCTTTATTATATTGCCTAACATGAAATATAGTTCCTGAAGTCTTAAAATTATTTTCTATAACATATAATACCAACATGTCATAGACATACTCAGTTGGGAAATTGCTGGACATTCAATCAAGAGTCTCTGAATCTGAATTACCATTACCACCACCCACAATATCATCACTATGTTTCAATATATACAAATATCAGAGGACATACGTAGAGCCTGTTGACAAGCCAGCCTAGCTGAATTGGTGAGCTCAGGGTTCACTTAGATACCATGTCTAAAATGATAATCAAGACAGTTTGAGGAAGATACCCCAAATCGACCTCTGACCTCAACATACACCCACCTATTCATTTAAGAGTACATATACCACTCTTTGTCTCTTATACACACCACCACCACCACCACCACCACCACCACCATAACCACAACCAAATAAGTCCTTGAAATTTTCAACAACATATTTCTTAAAAGGGATGGGGAATCATGTTCCTTCCAGAAAACATAGAAACATAAAGCCAAGGATTGGTATAAGATACCTCCCTTCAATTGTTGGTGTGAGAAATCCAATATATACTACAATATTGCATGCTGTTCCCATTGAACATAGTAGCCCACCAGAGCTTTAGGAGAAGGAACCATTGCTAAAGATACGGAAATATTTATTCAACAAAATTAGAGAAATGAATGCTCCATCCTGATAGTCAGCTTTCATAGTTCCAAAAATTTCTAGGCAGGACTACTGAAGTCAAAGGGCATAGCCTTATATTCCCCTTTCAAACCAGCCTTTTCATCCCTGTCTCCATCTCCCTAGTGCTGGGATTCAACCATTGTGTGAGCTCTGTTTCTCTTTTACACATATTCAATTTTGTGTAGCTCAGGGTAGCCTTAAACTAACAGAAATCCTTCTCCCTCTGTCTCCTCAGTCCCAGGATTGAGGGTGTGTGCCTCCTCTGCCATGCTTCTTGTGGCATAACTCTGCACTCTGATCTTCAGACAAGCTTTATTTGCTAAAACAAAGTATGACTACATTCAACTCTTATACCACGTACAAAAATGCTTTACATTCTAAAGACATAGACAGCTAGAAATTAAATGGTTGTAATTAAAAAGTTTTTTGAAAACTAGCTAGAAGAAATTATACCAGATACATTATTATGAGATGATTTGAATACTGTTTCCATGATTCTACAAGCATATTGCTTAGTGCTAAACAGAAGTTCCTGGCAGTACACTTCAGACATGAAGTCTTCCCTTGTTCACTTGTCTTTATTGATTCTTCTGAGGAAGGGGCAACAGTAAAGTATTTGGTCACATTCTTAGTATTGTATTTCTGTCTCTCTCAGAGATAATTCACTCTCAGTTTAGCATCCAAATTGTAATGCAAGATGTATTGACAAAGGAAGAAGACCAAACAACTGTGACTTAATGACTTTAGAAAATTTTACAATACAAATAACGAACTATAACGAGTATAGAGCATGATAGCTTTAAGTGAATTTCCCCAAGAATACAACAAACAAACCCATTATTGTCCTTTAGAGTATGTCTCTTTGTCAGAAAATTGACTAGGGTATTTGGACACAAAACAAACTTTCATCGCTTTCTTCTTTACTCCTTTCTTTTTTTCTGCTCCTTTTATTAGCATTGTCTACATCCCCAGCTTTTTCAGCAATTGGTTTTCCACTGGAAAACACTATTTTTACAATGTTATTTTTTCTTTCTTTTTTTATTGAAAAAAAAATTTCCGCCTCCTCCCAGCCTCCCATTTCCCTCCCCCTCCTGCCACTCCTTTCCCCCTCCCCCACTACTCTCCCCCTCCCTCTCCAGTCCAAAGAGCAGTCAGGGTTCTCTGCCCTGTGGAAAGTCCAAGGTCCTCCCTACTCCATCCAGGTCTAGGAAGGTGAACATCTAAACAGGCTAGGCTCCCACAAAGCCAGTACATGCAGTAGGATCAAAACCCAGTGCCATTGTCCTTGGCTTCTCATCAGCCCTCATTATCCGCCATGTTCAGAGAGTCCAGTTTTATCCGATGCTTTTTCACTCCCAGTCCAGCTGCCCTTGGTGAGCTCCCAATAGATCAGCCCCATGGCCTCAGTGGGTAGGTGCACCCCTGGCGGTCCTGACTTCCTTTCTCATGTTCTCCTTCCTTCTGCTCCTCATTTGGACCTTGGGAGCTCAGTCTGGTGCTCCAATGTGGGTCTCTGTCTCTATCTCCATCCATTGCCAGATGAAGGTTCTATGGTGATATGCAAGATATTCATCAGTAGCCGGGC
>NC_022013.1:36518911-36546271 GCF_000317375.1 Microtus ochrogaster | reverse complement strand
GTTTTATCCCATGCTTTTTCAGTCACAGTCCAGCTGGCCTTGGTGAGCTCCCAATAGATCAGCCCCACTGTCTCAGTGGGTGGGTGCACCCCTTGTGGTCCTGACTTCCTTGCTCATCTTCTCCCTCAAATAGACCCATATCTATCACCACACACAAAACTTAAGTCCAAATGGATTAAAGACCTCAATATCAGCCCGAACACGCTGAACCTGTTAGAAGAGAAAGTGGGAACTATATGTTTTTTTTGGGGGGGGGTTACCTTCTTATTTAGCTTCTTTAGGATCACAAATTATAGGCTCAATGTCCTTTATTTATGGCTAGAAACCATTTATGAGTAAGTACATCCCATGTTCATCTTTTTGGGTCTGGGTTACCTCACTCAGCATAGTGTTTTCTATTTCCATCCATTTGCAAAATTCAAGATGTCATTGTTTTTTACCGCTGAGTAGTACTCTAATATGTATATATTCCACACTTTCTTCATCCATTTTTCCTTCTTAAAAATGCATTCAGGGCCATGAGAAATCTTTCAAAAGGCAAATTACTATTACTTAAGCTGTAACTGTGTTGACCACAAACTTGATATCCTAAAAACTTGTTTCCCTGACTCTTATTGGCTTATTTCTATATAGGTAATTCCCTGACTGTTATTGGCAAAACATATTTGAAATAAAGCTTATTTTTGAGGGCTATTGTTTTAAATTTTTGTGGGATTTTATTTATCAAAGATTTTTGTTATTTTTTCTCTTTTTACAAAGACTTAATAATGGGCTAGTGATTTCTGATGTGGTAATATAGAAATGTTAATATTTAGTAATATATTTAATGATTTTTACTTCCATACATAGAGGAAATATATAAAAATTTAAGAATATAATAGACTTGTAATACTAGATCCATGTTAATCTCTGAAACATTATATTCTAGGTACTCAATTTACTTTTCTCATATGTAAACCTAGAAGAATAATAGCATTACTTAAATGGTTGATTATGAAAATTTAATGAGGAAATAAATTACTGTATTTATTTTAGAGCACATTATATCATCCTCTCAGCCTAGCAAAAATGATCAATAACATTTGATAGTATAACAGTTGAGTATCATAGGAATATCATGACGCTAGGCAGAGAATAGGCCTAACATTACTCAGATCTTCCTTTACTAATTGGTGCAATACACCATAGGAACAAAAAAACAGAAACTGTGTGTCACCCTGTAGTGTCAAAATGCTATAGCATTAAATATAGAAGAAATTCCAAATTATTACAAACAACATGCAACAATCTGGCCATCAATAGAAGACATAAATTTCAGTATGAATTATTTTTAACCTAATTTGTATATTCAATTCAATTTCAAATAATATCCAAGTACAATTTCATGGATAGTTATTTAAAATATGCTAAAATCAAGGTAGGATGACATATTTAAGCGTGGGACTCAGAAATCCTAAAACTGTTCAGGTAGAAAGATAGATTTAAACGTGGGACTCAGGAATGCTAAAACTGTTCATGTAGGATGCTGCACAGTCCTGGTGCTCAGGGCATCAGGCTTTTTCATCCAGAACAGACAGGCTTTCATCTCTTTTATACTTTAGAGTGCTAGCTACACTCAGTTTAATTTAAAACAAAAGCATTCTGATAACAAAGAAAACATTTGAAAAATAGATTTATAAAATTAAACAGTTAAATGTAAGATGAAAGAAAAAATATAAGTATACTACACCTGTAAACTAATAAGACCTACAAATTGTCTTAAATAAATACTGACCTGTGTATTCTATAATAAACATCTCTCGGTGAAAATTTGATTGTTTACATGTAAACAGTTACAATAAACAAACCCTTTGATACAAGAAGCAACTCAACGCAGAAGAAAACATTGTTTTCTTCTCAACAGTGTTAGTATGCTTGAGAACTATTTGGAAAGAAAGCTTCTATGTAAACTTCACTATTGCCTACTAATATAAGTTATAGATGGCAAAAAGTTTGAAAAACATCAACATGTAAAATAAGGTTTAACTGGGTCTCCTAGAAAACACCTTCAAAGTCACTGTTTAATGGTTTGGGGAGGATTACTAACTCAAAGCCATCCTGAGCTACATATATGAAGCCAGGGTTCAATTATATTTAAACAAAGGTATTTATCATCTTAGAGGAATAAAAATTTCAACTTCAATGATGATTAATGTAATCACAAGGCAGACTGCGGCATATTGTCCCAAATTATTGAACTCTTCTCACACTATTATATTACAAACAAATAAAATTTATAAATAAACTAGTAGTATTCTTCATATATAAAATGAGCTCATATAAAACTAAGGGAGAAAATCACATATGATACTAAAATCATAATAAATGAGATGTTACTATACAATTTACAAACAAAAGCTATATGAAATAACTAACATGAAAACTATTAAGTTTTTACAATGATAACATAATTCTAACTAATTTGACATTTCTAAATACATTAATAATTCAAAAACATAAGATTTGTATTGTCATTAAAATACTTGGTAGTTTTCTATAATTAATTTCAGTCTAAATCTATAAGAAAAAAATTAAAGACTAAATGATTTAAGAATAGTCAATTAAATGGAAAATACTTGTCAAATATAGAAATGTCATATACTAGTTTTAGCAAGACAAAAGTATTTTTAACCGAATTTTACTAAAGAATTTCAAAATTGAGAAATATTTATAATCCTAATATCAGGAACATTTTCACTGATTGACTTAATAAGACCAACATCTGGAATAAAAGGAGAGTTTTTAATAGTGCCAGAGAAGATATCCTATGAAGATTTGACAAGATATGGAGCAGAAGGTAAAGAAAAGGAAGGACAGATATGGGGAATAGAGCAGAAGGGGAAATCAATAAATGTCCTGGTTATTTTTTGTCAACTTGACCAAACCTAGATGCATTTGGAAAAGGGAATCTCAATTGAGAAAATTCCTAGAATTTATTGCCTATAGCCTATAGAACATTTTCTTAATTGATGATTGATATGTGAGATCCCTGATCACTGTGCATGGTGCACCTCTGGGTTGAACAAATTTAGCAAGCAAGAAGAAAGTTGAGCAAGCAGCATTCTAAAATGGTGTCTGCTTCAATTCCTGCCTCTAGATTCCTACCTTAAGTTTCTGCCCTGACTTCCATCCGTAAGCAACATAAGTACAGACTTGTATGATGAAGCAAACCCTTTTCTTCAAAATTGCTTTTGGCTGTGTTGTTTTCGCACATCAATAGAAACTCCAAATAATACACCTGGTAAAAAAAAGTCCCACTGTGCAGTGCCCTTTGAAATTAACACAAAGAGTAGAAAATTCAACTTACTCTGAGAGCAAATGTTTGTTGATTTCATGATGTGAGACAGGCCCGATAGTACAGTGACATACTTTGTCATACATCAGTAAATTGTTTGGATTTCAAGGGAAAGAGACAGAGTTGGAATCTTAGTAAAGTTTAAGCAAGATGTAATCATTATGTATCACTATTTGAGGTTCACATATTCCTGAGCAAAAGCTTTAAAAGTAAAAATTGGTGTGCCTCTCCTAGTTTATTCGCACTAAAGAGATAAAAAGATAGGTGTGAAAGAAAATTTCTAATCACTTTCAAGTTCTTATTGGAAAAATAATTAAGGGGACAACAAAGCTATCTAAAACAGGCCTTGCCTGCCTTTGCTGTTCTCTTCCTTCTCTATTTTTTCTTCATTTCTCCTACCTTTCTTTCTTTTTTTCGTCAACAGTTAGCTTATGTTGGAAATATATCACAATTCTTTTGAAGCTCATAATTTAATAAATTGAAATTTTTAAGTAGTAAAAGAATTTGTACAGAAAGAACAGAGCTACAAATTGTCATAATGCTAAGAAGGAAGTATTTTTGCCAACAAAATTATGTCTAGGAACAGTTTTCATCATGGTGGCCAGTTAAGATATTTTCAGTGTGCTATGTCGAAGGTCTGCCATGACGAATTTTGTCACAGATACCATTTACACATCCATAACTTGCTGTACCTAATCTGCCTCGCTATTGCTCTAACCTAGGTTTATCACATTCCTGCGAGACAGTCACAAAATACTGTAGTAATAGGAGCCGCAGGGCTGCGTCCCCGGCACCCCAGCCGCCTGGCTAGCTTATGCCCGGAAATAACAACACACAAACTGTATTCTTTTAAACACTGCCTGGCCCATTAGTTTCAGCCTCTTAACCCATTTCTAATAATCTATGTAGCACCACAAAGTGCACTTACCAGGAAAAATTCAGTATGTCTGACCTGGTGGCTGGCTGCATCGCCATCTGCCTCAGAGAGCAGAGCTATTGAGTCTGCCCTGGAGAGGGGAACATGGAGTCTCTGAGCTCACTTCCTCTTCCTCCCAGCATTCTGTTCTGTTTACTCCTCCCACCTATGTTTTAACCTATGAGGGCCAAGGCAGTCTCTTTATTTAACCAATGAAATTAACACAAGCCAGAAGACTCTCCCCCATCAAAATACACATCCAAATTCCAACATTACCTAGAAAGACATGTAACACAAAAGTCCACTTCCTTGTCCAAGGCTCATTTCTCACATGGTATCCTTCCAATATCTATCTATAATAAAGGCCTGAAGTCTTTCTCATTCCTCATTCTCCACAATCTAAAATCTTTATATCACATTTTCAGCTCAACACACAGTGATAGAAGTTAATAGACCACTGTTAAGTCTCTGTTTAATTCTTTAGTATACTGAACCTGGTAGTTATCATTTGATGGACAGAAATGTATTTATTTAATAATGTATTGGTTTGGCAAATAGAATTATGGACATTGTTTAGTCCATTGTTGAGTATAAAGAGATTTAGATGAAAAATCAGTACATGTATTAAAGGAACACTTATTATATTAATTATACCCCCAAATGAGAGGGGAATGATGTTATCTGTTAATGTTGGAAATTTTATCACAATTATTATGTATCTCATAATTTGATCTATTTGAAATTTATAACAAATAAAACAGCTTGTATACACATAACAGAGCTATGAATTGGCAAAAAGGTAGTCATAAATTTACCTTCCATAAATGCAAATATAAAAGGTCCTGACTTAATAAGTAAAGTAAAGAAATATGTTGAAATTGTTAAGATCTGCTATTAAAAAATATTTTGTTTTTGGAAAAATGTAGAAAAAGTGAAATTCATGGTAATTTTGTTGTTGGTATCTCAGATTAGCATCATAACCATAGTTACAAATGACAAGCCTAGAAAAAAGTATGCACTAATATTTGAAAAATTAAGACAAAAATAAAATATTTGCTAGATTCCTCAATTTATAAAAAATATATTGTTTATATTGTTTAATATAGACTTCCTGCCCAATTCTCATTTGATTTTGCAGCTAACCATTTTGTTTGGCTCAATACTCCAGTCAACTTTTGTGGACTCTAGTTTTAAATACAATTCAATTATTTGATTCCTCATGCTTTAATTCCTGTCTGTATTGGTTTGTGTTCTACAACATGGCCTAGTTTTTGATCTGGTACATGAGGGCGTGAATGAGTTTTCTCCTGTGGGTATAAAAATGTATTTGAAGTTGGTAGATATGTTGAAATGTGCATAAAGCTAGTGAGTGTTTCTTATTTTCTGGGACTAAAGTCTTGTTGATGAAGTACACTATGGAGTAATCAGTTCAGTTCACTTTCTCCAGACTGGAGTCCAATACCTGTTTTGATATTTATCATTTTTCCTTTGCTTTATGAACTAACTTTACTTATATTTTAAATTTAAACAGTTTGTATTAAAATATCTGATTTCAAAAAGGTATGTTTTTCTCCTTTGTGAAAGAAATCATGTTAAATATGATGTTACTTTTAATGAGATATTGTTAGGATAGCACATGCATAGTTAAATCTCCTGGATAAGGTCCAAAGTGGTTCTATCTATAGATTACCAAATTTTATTCTACATAAGCTATCATTTTAGTATGGTTTTTAGTATAGTATTCCCACAATTAAAGTATCACTATTGGATTTTCATCAAGAAATCATGGTTTAAATAGTAAGCAGGCCTTTGGACATCATAACCAGTGTGGCCCATAAAAATGTCTGGAAACACGGATCACTGCTTTTAGAATTAAGAGCTTTGCTATAACATGAATGAAGAATAGCTATTATGAAATGGCTGCTGCAACAAAATAAGAACAATGCTACAAAATACAAAATGAAATATAAAATGTATAAATATATTGATTTTAGAGAGGTGTTTTGTAAAAAATAGTTTGTAATCTATTACATGTTTACATGAATTCTCTAATAGGTCAAACATTATCATATACATGTTTTTGCTTATAAGACAATGACCAAAGTCTGGAGCTGTATGTTAAGCACAGATTACATGTTTTGACCAATGAAGTCAAAAGACCTGTTATAAATTTCTTCACTGCTTTTTTTCTTTATTTCATAGCTTCAGTATATAAAAATAAATTTAAGGTGATCCAGTCATATTTAATAAGAATTTTTATGTCATATAATGTATAAAATATTTTCATTTTCAAATGTTCCTCATTAATATTAAAAGATATTTTTCTTGTTTGCCAAGTTAAACATTAGAATACAAATTGTATCTTCCAAAATACACATGGGCCTTAATTAAGCCATGTAGCCACCATGGCATATCATTTGAAAATTGTATTAAAATACCATTGCTGTTGAAAATCTATCTGGAGAAACATGAAAGGATTATTTTAAAATTTGTCTGGAACTTGAGAGCCTGGAAAACAAAGCTAACTAATTAGTCATTGGGAATGCAAATATATTTACTTTATATTAAGTCAGTTAAACTTAAAGCTCCTGTAAAAGAAAATACAACATAAAGTAGCTTTAAAACTACCACATTTATTTATTTAAGTATAAAATTACACATCATTATTGTCTTTTACTATACTTTATATAGTAGATACCAAGTTTGATACTATCAACAGTGGATTTACAATTACTGACAAATATGCATTTGAATTTTGTGGTATTAGACATTAAAGCCATTAATAGTGGTTCATGTCTATAATCCTAACACTTGGGAGCTGGAGACAAGAAAACAAAAAAATTCAAGGTCATATTCAGCTTCTTGTAAGGCTTAGTCCAGCATGGCCGACAGGATGTCATCTCTCAGAATAAATGGAAAATAAATGTGAGGTAACAGATGTGAAATAGATAATATTTTACCTTGTGAGCAGCAAGTACTCAAAATTTCCCATATATAAGCATTGAATTTTTCTTCTTTTTTATTGAAAATAGATTCTTCTCCCATGCAACACATCCCAAAAACATCTTCCCACCTTCCATTCCTCCCAGCTTTTCCAGTTCCCATCTCACCCAGATACACCCCTCCTACTTTTCCCCTCAAAATGGACCTGACTTCCAAGAGACAAAGACTAAATAGCACAAAACATTAAACAAGGAAAAAGACCTCTTATCAAACCTAAAGAAGGCAACCCAATAGGAGAAAAAAATGTCCCAAGAGCAGGCAAAATACTCAGAGATATACCTACTCCCACTGTAAGTATTTTTACAAAAATACCCAGCTAACAGTTATAACATAAAAGCAGAGGACTTGGTAGAGAACATTGCAAGCCCTATGGTTGACAATTCAGTCTCTGAGTCCACATAAGACCTGCTTTGTTTATTTATTTAGCAGTCCATGTTCTCCTGGTAACCTCAATGTCCTCTGATTCCTACAATCTCTGTCCCATCTTCTGCAGGATATCCCCCAAACTACAAGGGAAGGATCTCGCTCTGCATAATATCTTTCTCTGGGCTCCAATTTCCATTTGCTACTAAGCCGCTCTCATGACAACTGGATAAGGCACAGATCTATGAATATATATAGCAGACTATCATTATGAATAATTTCTCTTTTTTTTGTTTTGCTAGTCAGGCTTGGTTATACTCTACATCTCCGCACTATCCAGTCTCTACTTGTTTAGGGTATTGACTCCATCTGATGGATTGGGCCACAAGTTTAGCAAGACATTTGTTATCCTTTCCTACATGTTCTGTGTCACTATTACCGCAGCACATCTTGCAAGCTGGAAAGACTGTAGGTCAAGAGATAGATGGAATTGGGGGAATTTGGAGGGATGAGTGGAAACCTATGCAGTGGAGACTTCCTGGAATCTATAAGGGTGACCCAAGCGATGATTACTAGTAATAGAGAAAGATACATAGGCTAAATTGGCCTTCTTTTGTACCTAATTAAGTCTTTCAGTAGTGGGACTGGCTTATATTTGTTTAAACTGTTGGCCAAGGGCATCCTGTGGAAATCCCTAAGCAACCCAGAATGGTGCTAGGATAGATAATCATTCTTTGAAACTGATGACAGAGGCCTCTTTTTGTACACAAAGAGATTGAAGTGTGCCTGAATGGAGTCTCCATCCCTATTTTCTAGTCTCTTTGACATAATAAGGTACACTGAAAGCTATAGAAAGAGAAACATGGTTAATATCCATGCTTGGAATAAACCTAGCTAACCACCCATAACTACAAAAGTTATGGATCTTAGAGTAAAACATAACACTGCCACTTTTATAAAGACTGTAATTTTTAACTGTACTTTATTAGATGATTTTCCTTATTCCCACAGATAAGTGTAGCTCTCATCCAACAAAATTCAGAGAGAAACTGATTGTGGAGTGCCAGGACCCAACTTGTACATCAGCAACATGCCTCCTCCACTTAAGCCTTGGGTAACATGGTAAAAGAGAGGACAGAAACATTGAAAGAGCCAGAAGAACAGAAGATTGTATCTTCTAAATTTGATAGAAAAGCTACACCCAAGAACTTTCAGCAACATAGCCACTTAAATAATGACAACAGTAGTTGACATACTAAGATAAATGGGACACTACTACTAGATGAAGAGCTACAGTAAAATAAGGACTTCTGAAAGAGGAATTATTAATTTATCCCACAGATGAGCCCTGTAAATGGCATCCAATCCCAGGCTTCCAATCATAAAAAAATATATGCTGACAGCAATAACAACAGTAAACTGACTCATTAAGTTGCTTTTACATACTAATTCATATGGGGAGGAAATTGGATGACAATAATAATTAAAGAATAAAAGAACATTGATTTGAAGGAAATAAAAATTGACAGGAGAGTAGTTGGAGCAGGGATGCGGACTGAAATTGATGTGACTATATTCTGCTTAAAACTTTAAAAAATGGTAAATAAAAAAACAAGTTAGTCAATGATCTAGCAAGCTAAATAGTGTGACTAATTCGTCTGACCAATGTAGAGTGTCTTTTGAGCACTTATGTTCTACACAAGTTTTCTGCTGGAAGTGATTTCCCAAAGGCACTGATAAAGAGATTTTAGAGATAGATTCATAAGTAAACATGTTCATCATAGTCTAAGAACATGAATAAAAATAAAAATAGTCATAGAAATAATGCACCAATGTGCTGAGGTACTTTTGCACCCTGTCATATTTTTCATTAGAAGCATTAAACTCAAGACTTTCTACAACGGAACAAGAAAATAACACTTTACCAACTATCTAGCTATGAATTTTTGCCAGTTCTCCCAAGAATATTAGAAATAGATAAAGTGGATTAACTTCTTATTGATGGTTATAAAACCCTATATCATATATGTTGGTGCTTTAGTCATCAAAGAAAAATGATAATACCTTTTCAGAATTATTTAAAATTTCTAGATTCATATTTCCTACTCAATTTGCCATTGACAATGGCGAAAATGACCTTTTAGCAGCTTAATGTGTTATTTTGTAAAAATACAATCATTTCTAATTACAGATAATACGTGGAAAAAATACAAGTCTCTTCAAGTATAGAATCTGCAGATTCTTGAACTAAAGATGAAGGTATATTTTTATTCCCCATGCTATGCTCTCAAATTATCTCACAGAATCCACTCTGTACTCATCTTTTACAACTTATTTTAACTACAGCACATAAAAACTAAACATTACCAATATGTGCGCTATACTAGCTAAGGGGTTATTATAATCCACTGCATTGAGTTATTTCTTTACCTGCATCTCATTTTTGGCAAAGAAAAATACACAGTTATTTTTATTTTCTTGGCTTTGCTATGTTTTCTTCTTTCAAATTGGATTAAAGTAGTGGTCTTGGATGCAAAAATAGGATAAGGTATACATGAGCTAAATAACACAGTGTGAAGTCATCCCCAAATCTCTCAAAAAACTCACACAGTTGTTTATGCTCTCAGTGTTGAAGGAGAAATGGGGATGAACAAATTCTAGTGGTACAGAGGTATATGAGTTGCTTTAAATTATGCATTTCAAAATTCAAATTTGATAATGGAGAGATCATTTGTCAATATCAGAGAAAGTGAATGAATTTTGTTACTATAAATACATATTTTAAATAGATCAATTTTATAAGAAGAGTAGTTTACTTATCTCAGTTTTCAGATTCTAAAATCCCAAACAGTGTGTTTCAGACTCTGGCAAGCTCCCCACCCCCATCCCTTGGTATTGACATTTTTTTTTAAATATTTATTTATTTCTTTATTATGTATACAATATTCTGTGTGTATGTCTGTAGGCCAGAAGAGGGCACCAGACCTCATTAAAGATGGTTGTGAGCCACCATGTGGTTGCTGGGAATTGAACTCAGAACCTTTGGAAGAGCAGGCAATGCTCTTAACCACTGAGCCATCTCTCCAGCCCCCTTATTTTTTTTTTTTTATAGCAGATGGAAAAACTGGGAGCTCAGATGTAGGAGAAATTGTCACATCCTAAGCCAAAAGGAAAAGTTGGAGAGGTTGGAGTACCACATCTCCTATTGCATGTTCTACCTCCTCCCCATAGCAACATCCAAAGACAAAGTTTTAACACATAGACTTTGTGTTACAAACCAAAATATAAGAATTCTACTTCTGTTTCTTTCTCTCTTTTTCTTTCCTTTTCTCACATTTTCTGTGTTGCATTGCCTACAATTTAAAAAGAAAAGCCTTAGCAGTTCTCTGACCACCCAACTCTGGCAACTTGTGCCATATCATCTGCTCATAGTATTTTGAAAATGACATATTGTTAAGTTAGGCTACTCTCACAGAGAGTTTCTTGCTACCACGTTTTTATGGTCTGAGATCACTGATACCAGGCCTGATAGATGCTAGTTTCTGGTTCTAGTAGAGGTCTAATAGAATGTGCTGTGGGATTCCCCTCTGTATGCTGTGAATACTCTTGATTAATAGAGAACTGCTTTGAGCCTATAGCAGAGCAGGGCAGAACAAAAGTAGGCAGGAAAAATGAAAAGTGAATGGTAGGAGAAAGGAGGTGGAGTCAGGGAGAAGCCATGTAGTCCAGCCAGGGACAGATACTGGGAACTTTAACTGGTAAGCCACAACTTCGTGGTGATTCACACATTACTAGAACTGGGTTAAATTAAGATGTAAGAGTTAGCAAATAAGAAGGTAGAGCTAATGTGCCAAGCAGTGATTTAATTGATACAGTTTTTGTGTGGTTATTTCAGGTCTGAGCTGCCGGAAGGTAGGGAAAACATGGAGGCTGAAAAGTGGAGGGTGGTCAGATATACACTAGCGGCCTCCCCCAATACGAGTGCCCTGCTATTCTCTGCTTAGCTATGTAGCAATTCTGCAGACATTGGCTTTGTGATACACGTTGTTAAGACCTGTTCTTTTTCAGTATTCACCAGCACAATACTGATTTGCACAAGAGTTCTATACTTTCTGTACTGCTACACCTCTAACAAACAGTCTTTTTCAAACTATGATGCCTTAGGTCAAGTTAGTGCTGTTGAAGACAGCCCATTGGACTCAAAATCTAATGATAAGGTAGGTTTCAACAATTCAGCTTCAAGGACTTTCACAGTCTCAGGAGTGCAGCCATAGACATGATGAAGTTGATAACCACTTATGCCCAAACTCAAGCCTCTCCTTTAATAATACATATTTTCTATCTAGAGATCTACTTATAGGTTTCCCTTAGATCTATATTCTAAATCCATGAATATGGGTCAGGAAAAATTTTGTTCCATTCTAGTGTTGAGGAGTTCTAAAGACATCCCTTTGGCTACCAAGGCTGATGCTAAATTAAGCCTTTCTGATTCAGCTTCTATATGTACCTGTATTATCTTAGGATAGGGATTAATAATGCTCAGACCAAGCCTGGCAGTGAGGAAGAACAATGCAAAGGTCTGTCTGATATGGAATCAAAAGTCTCTGAACGTACACCAACTC
This sequence comes from Microtus ochrogaster, assembly GCF_000317375.1. NCBI lineage: Eukaryota > Metazoa > Chordata > Mammalia > Rodentia > Cricetidae > Microtus > Microtus ochrogaster. The sequence continues at coordinate 36,534,033 of NC_022013.1, read as the reverse complement.
CAGATATTCCACCATCAAGTATTATTTCTTTGAAGTTTTTTGGTTTCATTGCCTACAGCATGGTATTTGGACCCCAAAGTAGAATGATCCTGTGCTCAATTTTCTTCTCATCTTGGCAATAGGTAAGGTTAGCACTGGACAGGAGACTAATCTTTCCAGTACCATATTTTGCCATGGTAGGCCTGGCACTGTAATGCCTAGACTTAATTTCTTATCCTTCATTTGTGCTATGTTATTTTGAATTAAGGAAGGAATCACTTAAGGCAATACTTTTCTTTTCTTTTTTGTTTTTTGAGACAGGGTTTCTCTGTAGCTTTGGAGCCTATCCTGGAAACTAGTTCATGTAGACCAGGCTGGCCTCAACCTCACAGAGATCCACCTGCCTCTGCTTCCCAAGTGCTGGGGTTAAAGGGATGTGCCACCACCGCCAATCTAGGCAATTCTTTCTTTCATACTTGCAACTTATATATGAGTACAGGCTATATATCCTAAGCAATCAGAAAGCTGCAGGCTGGTCTTTTCTTACAATTTCCCTAAGATCTTGTATACTTTTGCCTGTTTTCCTCAGATTTTGTGGCTGTGTTTTGCCATCTAAATAGCTATATAACTGTGTGTCTTCAGTAACAACTGATGAAAATATTGCTAAGCTACCACCTTGTTCCCCTTCTCTCCATTAAAACCTCTTGTAAATGTCATTCCTGGAGAATTTTATATAATAAAATGATGATCATGGATGAAATCCATCCCCCATTCCCTGTGATTTAATTCCTTACCTATAATTTCACTGCTTTTCATTCCATTTTCAATTGTTTGTGTTGATTTTGTTTTTGTTTTTATGTTTTTTATTACTGAGATCAATGACCTGCCCCAATATATACATGGGTGTAAGGACATCTATTATCATGGCATGAGTAATAGGGTAAGGAAACCATCAACATTATTCTCCAACTATAAACTACAATAGTGGCTGTCCTGGGAAGATATTGTCTGCTGTCTCCTCAGAGAAGTGTCTTCTTCTATTGATTTTTTTATTATTACTGAATGTTTCAATGAGAAAGGCAACATGATTCAATGTAGATAAAAATACTTAAATCTTTGGATCCTTTATTCCATGGCATTAGTCAAAAACACAATGTGGCCAGATCTTTTACACTATAGCTTAAATATCAAAAAAGATTTATTAGTAATTTGCAGTTAGCAGCAAATACATACATGGAGCCATAAGTGGGTCACAAGTCCACACACTATGTTACTGATGTCTAAAAGATGCAAGATGGTTCTGAAAACTCCATCTTAAAGTGTAATAGGAGTCAATGTCATTGCAACAGAATTCTAGACATAGCAGGGGGAACAAGTCAACTGATGCCTAATTTTAATATCTTAAAGAGGGAAGGTTACTTACTTGAAGCTATAGTGAGGTATAGTCTCATTTGTGATTATTTACATTCATATACTGAAAAAAATCTGTTATTTGGACAAATCTTGTTATTTGTTACAAAATGAAGTCCATATACCATGCATGGATAATTTATCCTTTTTAGATAATGGAATAAAGTTATCAAATCTTCATTTATGTTCCAACCATTATAAAAACCTTAAGCCTGGAAAGCAAGGGAGAAAGAACCCACCCACATCCCTGTTCCTCAGCACACCAACTTCTTCAAAGACACATATGCTTGCTGACTTTAAACATTTATTCTTTAAAAAGTTTGCTGCTTTTTATACAGCTCTACATAGCCCTTAATGTTGTTTTGGCAATGGACAAAATGCTTACCTCCAAAATATATAAAGAATTCAAGAAACTAAACATTGAAATACTAAATACCCTGATTACAAATGGAGTACAGATCTAAACAAAGAATTCTCAACAGAAGAATATCAAATGGTCAAAAGACACTTAAGGAACTGCTCCATATCTTTAGCCATCATGGAAATGCAAATCAAAATGTCTCTGAGATATAATCTTACACCAGTCAGAATGGCTAAGATAAAAAACACCAATAATAGGTTATGCAAGAGAGAATGAAGAGTAAGGTGAACACTCCTTCATTGCTGGTGGGAGTGTAAACTTGCACAGCTACTTTGGAACTCACTGTGGTAGTTTCTAAGACAATTGGGAATCAATCTACATCAACAACCTAGATGCCCTTCAATGGAAGAATGGATGAAGAAAGTGTGGAATATATACATATTAGAGTACTACTCAGCAGTAAAAAACAATGACATCGTGAATTTTGCATGCACTATTCTGAGTGAGGTATCCCAGACCCAAAAAGATGAACATGGGATGTACTCACTCATAATTGGTTTCTAGCCATAAATAAAGGACATTGAGCATATAATTTGTAATCCTAGAGAAGCTAAATAAGAAGGTGAACACAAAGAAAAACATATATTCATCCGCCTGGATATGAACCTTCATCTGGCGATGGATGGAGATAGAGACAGAGACCCACATTGGAGCACCGGACTGAGCTCCTAAGATCCAAATGAGGAGCAGAAGGAGGGAGAACATAAGCAAGGAAGTCAGGACCACAAGGGGTGCACCCATCCACTGTGACAGTGGATCTGATCTATTGGGAGCTCACCAAGGCCAGCTGGACTGGGACTGAATAAGCATGGGATGAGACTGGACTCTCTGAACATGGCAGACAATGAAGGCTGATGAGAAGCCAAGGACAATGGCACTAGGTTTCGATCCTAATGCATGATCTGGCTTTGTGGGAGTCTAGCCTGTTTGGATGCTCACCTTCCTGGACCTGGATAGAAGTGGGAGGACCTTGGACTTCCTGCAAGGCAGGGAATCTGGACTGCTCTTCAGTCTAGAGAGGGAGGGGGAATGGAGTGGGGGGGGAGAGGGAAAGGATTGGGGAGAGGAGGAGGGGAGGGGGGAGGGGGCGATGTGTGGGAGGAGGTGGAGGGAAATGGGAAATGGGGAGGAGGCGGAAATTTTTTTCAACAACAAAAAAAATAAACAAAAAAATAAAATAAGATAGTGAAAAAAAATAAAACAGTAAAAAAAAAAAAGACCCAGCAATACCATTCTAGTGCATATACGAAAAGAATGCACACTAATACTATAAGGACATTTATTTAACCGTGTTCATAGCAGCATTATTGATAATAACCAGAAGCTGGTAGTAACCTATATGCCCCTCAACCAAAGAATGGTTAAAGAAACATGGAACATTTACAAAATGGAATATTACTCAATGGCAAAAAAAAAAAAAGACATTGTGAAAATTGCAAGCAAATGGATGGAATTAGCAAAACCCATCCTGAATGAGGTAATCCAGCCCCAGAAAGAAAACACAGTATGTATCCAATCATGAGTGGATATTAGATCTAAAGCGAATGATAACCACCATATAAAGCTGGGTAAACAAAGGAACACTAAGAGAGACATTCATGGATCACCCTGAGAAGCGGAAATAGACAAATGTCCTGAGATAATTGAGATTACTGGGGGAAAGAGAGGACAGAAAAGGAGGGGAAAGGAAAAGGGAGGGGGAGGAGAGTATGAGGGATCAGGATGGTTTCGATGTAGGATGGACAGAGAGAAAGAGCAGAAAAATTGATATTTTGATTATGGGAGCCATTATGGGGCTACTATGAAACCTGGCACTAGGAAAATTCCCAGGAATTCACAAGAATAACCCTAGCTAAGAACCTAAGAAATAGTGGAGAAGGTGCCTGAACTGGCCTTCCCTTGTAATCAGATTTATGACTACCTTAATTGTCAATATAAAACCTTCATCTAGCAACTGATGTATACAGACACAGTGATGCATAGCTGTGCTGAGCTTCTGGAGACCAGGCAAAGAGAAAGAGAAGAACTTGAGCAAAGGGGCCAAGACCATGATGGGGATATCCACAGAAACAGCTGACCTGAGCTGGTGGGAGCTCACTGACTCCATACTGATAGCAGGAGAACCTGCATAGGATGAGACTGGCCCCTCTGAAATGTGGGTAACAGTTGTGTGACTTGGGAAATCTGTGCAGCCACTGGCAGTGGGACCAGGATTGTTCCCTAGTGCTTGAACTGGCTTTTTGAAGCCCATTCATTTTGAAGAAACACCTTGATCAGCATAAATATAGGGGTGAGTGACTTGCGTCTGCCTAAAAGTGATATGTCAGACTTTGTTGACTCTCCATGGGAAACCTTACCCTCTCTGAGGATAATAGATGGGGTGTAGGGTGCAGGGGAAGTTGGAAACAGTGGGAGGAGGGAAGGGAGTGGGAACTTGGATAGATATTTTAAAATGAGAAAAGACTGTTTTTTAAAATTAATTAATTAATTAATTAAAACATAAAATAAAAAACCTGTTTATCTAACTTGTTCTGTGTGTTTGCACTTGAATGTGCAGCCATCCTCAGGATTGTGGTTCTTTTTGACCTTTCTTTGGTAGTTATCTCTGAACACTTGGAGAAGGATGTCAGTAGATGACTCAGAGCTACACACTATGCAATTTCCTGTTCTCTACCCTCTGATTATTTGTGGGTCTCTGTCTTAATTACCAACTATTGCCAAAAGATTCTCTAATGTGGGTTTGAGAAATACACTAATCTATGTCATAAATTCTTATTGACTACTAATGGACTTAGTTTAACACTATGTCCCATTAACAGAATAATAGTACTACCGCTTATGACTTTCTAGCCACAGGTTCTTGGCCCCAAGATATAGACTCTATCTTATGGAACAGGCTTACAAAGCAATCAGAAATTTGCAGTATATTCTCAAGTCATTCTCATTATTGTTAAACAGGGGCATGTCTTGCCAGGCCACTAATAATTGTAGCTTAGCTCACAGGGTTTGTAGGTGGATAAGACGATGATAACTTTTCTCCTCTTGTAATATACATAACACCTTCTAGAATTATAAAAGGTAGATACTGGTGATGAGGTTTCTATGACAATGCTAGATTGGTTCCAACTGTTCTATGAAACAAATGTACGATATTTTCAGCAACAATGTCTTAACATAAATTTCTGAGGGATATCTAAGAGCTATAATTTTTTGATATTTTTAAATCAGTAATTCTTGCTTGTGTATGAAATATCAAATTAATTTTTATTTGTGTTTCCCTGGTGGCTAAGGGTGTTCAACACTTAATATATTTTTTCAAGTGGAAATCTCTCTATCTAGTTTTATGTTAGATATATTAGATGGTTTTTTAAATGATAATTATTATTATCATTTTATTCTTTGCATATTCTAGGTAGTGCCCATTTTTCAGATGTATAGTTGGTAAAGTCTGTGGTTGTTTGTTTCAATTTATTTAGTGTTCTATAAGATGCTTCCTTACTTGCATGATAGTCCTTTGCTGCATAGAAATATTTTAGTTACATGGTACTCCATTTATCATTAGTTTTGATGCCTAAGATAACATGGTCCTGTTCAGAAAGCTTTTTATCTGTACCTATAAGTTCAAGCATATTCTGTACTGTCTCTTCTATCAGATTCATCTTATCAGATGTTAAGTTTAGGTCCTAATCCACTTGCAGTTGAGTTTTGTGCAAGGTGATAGATAAGGATCCAGTTCCATTATTCTGTACCTATAAGTTCAAGCATATTCTGTACTGTCTCTTCTATCAGATTCATCTTATCAGATGTTAAGTTTAGGTCCTAATCCACTTGCAGTTGAGTTTTGTGCAAGGTGATAGATAAGGATCCAGTTCCATTATTCTACACACAGGTTTCCTGTTTTACCCTCATTCCTGATTCTGAAGATAAGATTGATAGAACTGATATTTTTATACTATGAAAGATTATTAACCATAAAACCTCTCTATTAATGTATGTAGATAAATATCCACTCAACTTCAGATTGCTTTTCCAGATATTTGTAGCTTCCTTATGTAAACTCATTATCACTTTGCTTGTAGTTTTTATTTCAAATCTATTTATTTTTTTCTGGTAAACAGAAAGAATATTTTTCTTATACATTCACATTACATAGTGAAGTCTTGGTATTATTGGCTATTATTAGCCCTGGAAGGTTTATATAGTTTTCTTCGAATGAGCTACACAGGAAATCACCACGCCTATAAGAAAAGAATATTTTATTTATTTCGTATCACAATTAATATGTTAATTTTCATTTTCTATCCACTGACCTTTTAAGGACTTTCAGCCCAATGTGGCAATATGCATAAGAGAATAGACATATTTGCCTTGTTCTTGATCTCAAGTAGCTGTAGTTGTACTATCTGCTCCCCATGGTATAATGCTAGCTGAAAGCTTTTGTTTTATTTCATAGACATTCTTCAGTAAATGGTATTGGCATCTACTTTACCTTGTCAAATTTTTCTCTCTGCTGACCTGAATCATTGCTGATAGAGTTTTGTTGAGATATTTCAATATACTATGGAAATAGACTATTGTGCAACCATATATGCAATCTATCTATCTATCTATCTATCTATCTATCTATCTATCTATCTATCTATCTATCTATACAAATACATATGCTCACTTTATATCTTTTATCTGTTTTTACAAAAGAAAAACGTATTTTGAAATTTGAATTTCATTTAAAACTGTTATATAAGTGTTATTCATTTTGGTTCACTATTACAGTAAATTCCTACATATTTAAATTTTTTGCATTTTAGATCAGATAAAACACATATACTTCTTCAATTAGCATTTGTTTATATAAAAAGTTTAAAAATATTTCCTTTTACAAGTTATTTTAGACTTAAACTGCATTAGTGTTATGTGTAGTTTTCCTACCATAAAATAACTTATCTGGAATTGCTTTTATGCCTTCAACTTTCTTACCCCAGCTTCTAGTGTTTAAGATTTATTCTCATTTTTTAAGATAATCTAATTCATTCTCCAAATCTGATTAAGAATATCTATTCCTGGTATATTTTATTTCCTATAGTGGTATTACTATTATCAATAAAAGGTTATCATAGTGACAGGAATTCTTTCTTGCTATAATTTTGAATAACAATCTGTTGTATATATGTACCACATGTACATTATTCATTTGTCAGCTCATGGACATATGTTGTTTTCATTTTATAACTGTATTAAATACTATGCATCTAAATATGTTAATTGATACATATTTCCAAGTTTTTTGTTAATTTTCCTGGGTTCAGAGAATGACTGTAGAGAAACAGAGTTATAAAGGTTTATCTGCTTCATAAATCAGAAAAAAATCTACACATTCTCAAAATTATTCAGGGAGAAGGGAGAACACTCAAAAGTATAGCATGAACTAGTTAAAGCATCTTACCCTTGATGCTTTGAAGTTGTCTTCTGAATAGCAAGAAAATTAGACTTTATATAATTAAAAATATTTTTTGTAAAAATAAAGACTATGATAATGCTGGTTAGTTACATTTATAATCTCTGAACTAGGTGTCAAAGGAAAAGAAGGAACTCAAAATAGATGAAATATCACAGTTACAGATGTGCTTAAACAATCTAATGGCTTTTCTAAGTATGTTCTGGAAGAGAATATTTTCTCCAAAACCCAAAGCAAGCGATGTCTCTCTTCAGTTGCTTTGATCAGGTATTTTATCACAATAGGAAAAGTAATCCTGATTTTTAAAAAAATTGGTATGCAGAAATGGGTCCATTGTTCTGACGAACAAGATCATATATAACTTCGGCATTTAAAATATTTTTGTAGGAGGAATGTGGAAGAGTTTGCAGCCATAAACTAAAGCACTATAGTTAAAACAAACAAACAAACAAACAAACAAACAAACAAACAGAGTTTAAAGGATCATTATAGTAGCTGCTCAGGAGACCAGAAGACTGAGACACAGGAGGGCTGTGGAGATCTAACCCACAAAGTGGTACGGGAGAATTCTCTGTATTCTGTCAATCATGTTATAAATAAACGCTGATTGGCCAGACAGGAAGTAGAAATGATGTAATGAGGACAGGAGAATACTGGGAAGGAGGAAGTTGATTCCTCCCACTCCTGCCCAGAACACCAAAGCAGCAGGATGTGATCTGCCCCACTGAAAGAAGGTACTGAGACACATGGCTAACATAGATCAGAAAAATGTGTTAATCAAGATGTGAGAGTCAGCCACTGAGAGGCTAGAGCTAATGGGCCAATCAGCTTTATAATTTATGGAGACCTATGTGTGATTTTCTTTGGGGCTAAAAATTGTAGGGTACTGGGTGGGACAGAAACCCCAACAACAACAAACAGGACCCTTCATGTTACAATGAAGTTTCAAAGGGTAACAGAGATGTTACTGGGTACTGGACTAATAACCATCAAGGTTATGATACAGCAAAGAATCTAACTAGTGTCTATCATAAGTTCTTACAGGTAAATACCAGAGTCATTGTTAACAATAGAAAGTTTAAATTTACACAATATAATTGATTATGAAAAGATAACTTGCACAAATTTAAAAAGTAAATCATGCAATATAAAATACTTGTATAAAATGCATATAATTTAATATAAAATTAAAAATGATTTACATAAGATTAGTGTATCATATGAGATCATTGTATACACATTAGTCTTGTTCTTAAAATAGATGAACAATAATCATTCAAGATTCAGCATTATTAATTGTCAAAATTAAATTGGGCAAATTAAATTTAAAAAAAGACACAGTTAAATGATAGGTTTTCACCAATAAAAAATTAATATTGTCATTCTGGTCGAGTTTATAGGATAGCCTACTGTCTTTATTTAAAGAAGTCAAATTGGTTTGTTAGTTTTAAAAAGTCAGTTACAGTTCGTTAACTGGATTACTAAAGTAAGGATTTTGGTTACTTTGGAGGAAATGATAAGCGGAAGATTATTCTATTAATTCGGTTCCTTTTTATAATTTATTTTTTAAAAGTATATTTTCTCATTATACATACCAAATCCATTTCCCACTCCCTCATCTCCTCCTTTTTGTTACCTCCACCTCCACAACCCCCATCTCACCCCCATCTGAAAAAAAAATCTACACTAGCTCAAAATTGAGTATAATAAATGGTCATTTATTTAGGGGTAGACTCACAGATCACAAACGTCTGCCAGAACAGGGAACAGCAACTAAATCCCTCAACCAGAAAAGAGGCAAGACACATGCTTTACATCGACATATATAGTATAAGAGGCCACGCCCAAGCGGGCAGGTAATATAAAGGCTACTGGCGGTAGGAATCCTATGGCACCTATCCACTCCTCAAAGAGAATAAGGCTTCCCTTATTCTCCCAAGAGGAGGCAAAAAGGCTAGCACATTGCTTTGAGGCGGGACCAAGAACCTCCCCACTATTTCTAGGTTGCACAAGGCATCCCTCCAGAGAGAATGGGTTCCAAAAAGCCAGAACAAATAGTAGTGATAAATCCTGGTCTCATTTCCAGTGTCGCCATAGTCTGCCCCAGCCATACAATGAATAGAGGGCCTAATTTGGTCTTATGCTGGTTCCCTTGTTGTCAGGCCAAAGTTGGAAAGCTTCCATTAACTCAGATAAACTGTGTCAGTGAATATCCCCACTGTGGTCTTGATCTCTTTGCTTATATTCTCACTCCTCCCTCTCTTTGGCTGGACTTTGGGATCTCAGCCCAATGCTCTGATGTGTTTCTCTGCATCTGCTTCCATCAGTTGCTAGATGTAGCTTCTATGGTGATATTTAAGATAGTCATCAATCTGACTAGAGGACAAGGTCAGTTCAGGCGACCTTCCCACTATTGCTTATGGGCTTAGCTGGAGTCATCCTTGTGGATTCCTGGGAATTTCTCTAGTGTCAGTTTTCTTGCTAGTTCTCTAATGGTTCCTTCAATCAAGATGTCTTTTTCTGTTCTCCATCTATGTCCTTACCCCATCTTCATCCCATTAAATCTAGTTCTCCTCCCCCATCTCCTTTGCCCCTATTCCTCCCCTTATAACTTCCCTTCTCTCCCCACCCGATGCTCCCAATTTTCTCGGGCTCCTGTCTGTTTCCCCTTCCTTGGGAGATTTATGTATGCTTATTTTAGGGTTCCCCTTGTTACTTAGCTTCTCTGGGGTTGTGGACTATAGGTTCCTTATCTTTTGCTTTAGAGATAGTATTCCATATGAGTGGGTGCATACCATGCTCATCTTTACTGAGCCCGAGTTACCTCATTCAGGATGGTTTCTTCTAGTTCTATCCATTTGTGTACAAATTTCAAGATGCCATTGTGTCATTTATTTTTCTACGGAGTAGTACTTCATGGAGTACTCCACTGAGTATTTTCTTTATCCATTCTTTGATTGAGGGTCACCTAGGCTGTTTCCAGGTTCTGATTATTACAAATAATGCTGCTATAAGCATACTGTCCTTGTAGTATGATTTAGAATCCTGTGGATACATGGCAAGAGTGGTGCTACCGGGTCCTGAGGTAGGTTGATCCCCAATTTTCTGAGAAACCGCCATACTGATTTCCAGAGTGGGTGTACAAGCTTGCATTCCCACCAGCATTGGGGAGGTGCTCCCCTTATTCTGCATCCTCTCCAGCATAAGCTATTATTCGTATCTTTGATCTTAGCCATTCTGACAGGTGTAAGATGGTGTCTCAGAATCATTTTGATTTGCATTTCTCTGATGGCTAAGGATGTTGAACATTTCCTCAATTGTCTTTCAGCCAATTGAAATTCTTTTGTTGAAAATTCTGTTTAGATCTGTACCCTATTTTAATTAGTTTATTTGATATTTTGATTTCTAATTTTCTGAGTTCTTTATATACTTTGGAGGTCAGTCTTCTGTATCATATGGGGTTGGCAAAGATCTTTCTGCATTCTGTAGACTCCATTTTTGTCTTATTGACTGTGTCCTTGCTTTACAGAAGTTTCTCAGTTTCAGAAGGTCCCATATATTTATTTTTGCTCTCAGTGTCTGTGTTACTGGTATTATATTTAGGAAGTGGTCTTCTGTGCCCAGGAATTGAAGGCTACTTCCCACTTTATCTTCTATCAGGTTCAGTGTTGTTGGATTTATATTAAGGTCTTGAATCCATTTGGATGTGACTTTTATGCATGAGAACAGACATGGATCTATTTTTACTTTTCTATATGTTGACATCCAGTTATGCTGGTGCTATTCTTTGAAGATTCTTTCTATTTTTCATTGTATAATTTTAGCTTCGTTGACAAAAATCAGGTGTTCATAGGTGTGTGGATTAATATCTGGGTCTTCAATTTGATTCCATTGTCAACCTGTCTTTTTTATGCCAATACCAAGCTCTTTTCATTACTGTAGTTCTGTAATAGAGCTTGATGCCAATGATGGTGATGCCTCTAGAAGTTCCTTTAATGTACAAGATTCTTTTGGCCATATTTTGCATTTTGTTTTTCCATATGAAGTTGAGTATGTCCTTTCAAGGTCTGTGAAAAATTGTGTTGGGATTTTGATGGGAATTGCATTGACTCTATAGATTGATTATTTTTGGTAGGATTGCCATTTTTATTATGTTGATCCTACCTCTCAAAAGCAAAGAAGATTTTTACATTTTTTTGGTATTGTCTTCAATTTTTTTTCTTCAAAGACTTAAATTTCTTGTTGAACAGGTCTTTCACTTCTTTGGTTAGTGTTACACCAAAATATTTTATGATATTTATGGTTATTGTGAATGGTGATGTTTTTCTGATTTATTTCTCAGCTTCTTTATCATTTGTATATAGGACAGATACTGCTTTATTTAATTGATCTTTTATCTTGCCACATTACTGAAGGTATTTATCAGTTGTAAAAATTCCCTGGAAAATTTTTGCAGTCACTATACATACTATCATATCATCTGTGAATAGCGAACGTTTAACTTCTTTCTTTCCATTTTGTATACCCTTTGTCTCCTTTTGTTATCTTATTACTCTAGCTATAACTACAAGAACTATGTTGAATAGATATGGAAAGAGTGGACAGCTTTGTCTTCTTCCTAATTTCAGTGGAATCGCTTTGAGTTTCTCTCCATTTAATTTGATGATGACTGTTGACTTGCTGTATATTGCTTTTATTATGTTCAGATAAATTCCTTGTATGACTGATCTCTCCAAGACATTTATCATGAAGGGATGTTGGATTTTGACAAATGTCTTTTTAGCATCTAGTGAGATGACCATATTTTTTCTTTCAGTTTATTTATATAGTGGATTACAATGATAGATTTTTGTATGTTGAGCCATGAGTTGTCCCCGCATCTTTGGAATAAAGGTGACTTGATCATGGTGGATAATTTTTTGATGTGTTCATGGATTTGATTTGCTAGTATTTTATTGAGCATTTTTGTATCAATATTTATGAGGGGGACTGGTCCGTAACTCTATTTCTTGGTTGAGTCTTTATGTGGTTTCATTATCATGATAGCTGTAACCTGATAGAAAGAGTTTGGCAATGTTTCTTCTGTTTCTATTAATTTTTTTGATAAGCAATTGCCTTCTTAAAAGGATGGATTCATATACATGTTCATTTAAAATAATACCATGCTAGTTAGTACGAATTTGTGTAGTTCTATGTTATGTTCTATTCTAACAAATTTTATGGGTTAGAAAAAATAAGTAGAAAAAAAGACCACATATGTACAACTAAACTAATTACTATAGATGAAAAAAATATGGAATATTACATCATTTTAAAATTGATCAGTTTCTAAAGAAAAGATGAATATATGGGACTGCAGAGCCTGCTCAGTTTTGAAACACACTTGCTGTTCTTGCAGAGTAGAGAACCATGTTTCCCAACTGTCATTTGCGTATACTTGCTTTTAGTTCCAGTTCCAAGGGACAAAATACTCACTCCTGCTATGCACACAGTGCACAATTATAATTACATTCAGACAAAGAGATATTGTACATGAATTTATTTTATTTTTATGGCTACCAAAAAGTCAGTGATTAATCCACATCAACTGACCAAATTTATTATCTAACATAGCTACAAAAATTTATTCTTCTGGAACTAAATAACACATATATAATTGGACTTAACATATAAGTAGATAAAGATTGTTTTACTTTGCTCCAAACACATGTAAGTACCCTAAATTTATTTCTTAAATATGTTATAGGAATACAATTTGAAAGGGTGTTTAGGAAAGTTTCATGATTAATTTAAATTTTACTTTGTAGAAAAATTGGGTACTGAGTGCAGTAATATGATTCTGTGGAAGCAGGTTCTAATGCCAATGAAGAAATGTAATTGCTAGTGTGAGGAAGAGCAAGAAGGCAAAGAATGAGCTGTGTTCCTTCTTACATGCCCTTTATATAGGCTGCCAGCAGAAGGTGTGGACCATATTAAAGACAAATTTTTCTGCCTTGAAATGTGGGTCCATATTTCATATAAAATAATTTACAGGCAGGCTCACTGGCCACTAGGCAGCTGCAATCCTGCCAAAAGACCAAGTTAGCCAACTAACAAAGGCCAGGATGTAGTGCTCCTTCTCCTTTGTCAAAAGGTAGGTCGCCTGGGGAGAGATGTTTTCCAAAGCTGGTGACTAAGTTGCAGGTGTTTCCCTAGCCCCAAGTCCCTGGAAAGAGAATATTAATGAGGATCCACCTTGGTTTCCCTGGGGGTTAATACGCGTTTTCTATAATAAACGCGGGTAGTTCTTCAGGATGAATGAAGCCAGAGATGCCCTTCCTTGATGACTGTGTGAACTGTGTCTCGTTATTTCTCGCACCTCGGTACCTGTCAAGACATGGAAAGATAGTTTCTATGTTGGGGCCTACGGGCTCTGACAATGAAAGATCTAAATTAAAAGTAGGTGTTTCAACTTCAACTAATTTAACTAAGAAAAGAATTCTCACAGGTGTACCAGTCATTTGTGATTCAGTTAATTTCAGATTTAGTCAAATTGACAACCAAGAATAGCCATCATGCATCTAAAAACGGATAGTTTGACCTCATCTTTTGCTAATTCCCCATCTTTAATTTCATTCATTTGCCTTATTGCTCCCACTAATAATTCATCAACTGCACTGACAATGCTCCCTTCAAGAGAGAAAGATCATCCAACAAAACCTGTGATGCCAAGTCTCAGAAGTCTTTCAGTGGAATTGGTAAAAAAAAAAAAAAATATGGCCAGTTATTCTAGAGAGGGAAATAAGAATTACAGAACAAAAAGAGGAGAATAAGTACTAGTAAGTATGACTGAAATTTTTGTAAATAATTATACATTTGCTATCTACCTAAAACCTCTATAATACACATGTTTGAGTCTAAATGTAAATATTAAGTTTCAATTAAATTTTCTCATCTTTTTGAACAATGCTTCCTCAAAGAGTCAAAGATTATATACCAAATCCCTAATACCTGTCATAAGAAACTCTGTCTTGAGTTGTTGGTCAGAGAGTCCACAAAACATACTAAATATTACTGGCTATTGCTGTTGTTATTGACTCCCTGTCAGAGGTAAAATGTCAAGTCTCTGTTACTGAAGACACCATAAACTTTAGATGCAGAACCCAGAAAACAGTGAGGTGGCACTGACCTTAAAGTCTCTACCTCGAAGACTAACTTCATTCACAAGAAAGTGTCATGCAAGTTTTTAAAGGGAAGCAACCAACAGTCTTTCTCAACTCTAATGCTTGTGAACCACAACAGGTAACTGCCTCACTTGATAATCCTAAGAATTTCCTATGGTACAGCTACCTTGTTGGTAACCAATAGCTCTCTTGTTTTTCTTTCCGTCCCTGCCCTAGCCACGCCCACTCCTTTTTTACCTCTGACCTCTGCTGCCATCTCTCTCTCTCCTGTTCTCTCCTGGTGTACACACGGGGCTTTGTCTCTCCTCTCCTTCTCTCTCTCTCTTTCTCTTTCTCTTTCTCTCCCTCTCCTGTAATAAATATTTTAGCTTTATGCCTATTTTCTGTGTCTATGTGTCTGTTACCTGCTGCCAACAGCTGCGAGGTGCATGCCCTCCCACTGGTGGGAAACTGTAGCCACTTGTTGCATGGCAGGCTCCACCAGCCCGCCAGGGGATCTCTCAGGTACTGACAACTGTCTCTGCCCGGCTAGCAGCTGCACTGCAGACATCTTAGAAACATCTTAGGTCTGGCTTACCTCACTCAGGATAGTGTTTTCTATTTCCATCCGTTTGTACGCAAACTTCAAGAATTCCTTGTTTTTTATTGCTGAGTAATACTCTGATATGTATATATTCCATACTTTCTTCATCCA
>NC_022013.1:36513687-36518240 GCF_000317375.1 Microtus ochrogaster | reverse complement strand
AATAAGATCTCTAGTTGGAATTACTTAAGACACTCTCAACAAGAGGGTAATTATGCCTGGTGCTGGAAATCTCACCAGCTACTGACGGCTTGTAAATCAATGGTTGCTGGAGGAGTCCCTACAATGGCCACTTCATTAAACTAGCAGAATCCCTAAACACATTCTAAATATTCGTACTCACCCATTATCAAGAAAACTTCTCTTTGTACCAGATGGAGACCATTATAAAAAGAAAAATATAATGAAAGCGTAGAGTTGTGGAGCTCAGTTCCAACAGACATGACTACAAACAATTTTCATACCTAAGTCTCATGAAACATTGCTGAAGAAAGGTGAAAGATACTGACGATCAAGGAATTTCCCGTGTGATTGCGTCTCCTAGGAATGTCAGGAGCTAGAACCATAGAGTCTCAACAAAATTACTGCTGACTGCCTAAAATAAAGGTAAAAAATATAACAACAGTAGACTCGCAAAAGTAGACAGGTTGAAAGTCTAAAATCTCAACCCAACATAAAAACTGACAGAAAACTAAAATATATTGAGGTCAGGAAATACAGTATTCTTTGGGGAGGAATACACTAATCAGCTATACAATAACAAATAGTCAGCCATGAAAATTGCCTACAAGTAATATTATAGAGAAAAAGCAGAGTTTATTTATGTATATAGACATATAGATGTGTAACATTTAATGGAAATTGCTAGGAATAAAAATAAAGTTCATTTTACCCCACAACCTCTCCAGCATATGCTGGTGGGAATGCAAGCTGGTACAGCCCCTTTGAATGTCAGTGTGGTGATTTCTCAGAAAATTAGGAAACAACCTAACGCAACACCCAGTACTACCACTTTTGGGTATATATCCAAAGGATGCTCAATCGTGCCACAAGGACATTTGCTCAACTATGTTCATTGTAGCATTGTTTGCCATAGCCAGAACCTGGAAATAACTTAAATGCTCTTCAACCAAAGAATGGACAAGGAAAATGTGCTACATTTACACAATGGAGTACTACACAGAAGAAAAAAATAGCAATATCTTGAATTTTGCATGAAAATAGATGGAGATAGAAAACATCATTTTGAGTGAGGTAACCCTGATACAGAAAGACAATTATCACATGTACATGTTTCAACCATAGTCCTGAGCCCTATCATCTATCTATAGTTTGCATGCTGCTTCTGCTGCATTTCTCAATCACAAATATTTTATGTCTCCTGCAGGTGTTCTGTCTTTTTTGTTACCTGGACAGGTTGGTTTAAGAGATAGAGTTCTTTAATTCAGTCCTGATATGAGTTTTATCATTCCTTGACTTCAATCTCTCTAAAGACTTTAGCCTTGACACTTTATCCTTGGGACATCCTGTCTCTCAGAAATACTAAGAACTCAAGTAGATTTCCAGATATATGTTTGAAAATTGTTCCATTTTATCTGCTTTTTCTTGGGATAAAGAATGAATATCACTTGATACTTATATCTAAAAGTGAAAGCCTCCAAGAAATTTAATGGTATAAGTAAACATTTTTGTTAAATAAATGTTAGTTTCAATTCCATACTAATAAATAGAAATGACAAAATCTTGAATATCCTAAATAGTTGCACTTAAATAACCTTCTGTAATACACAAACAAAAAACAAATTTCACTTGGACAAAAGGGATCCCTCGTTCCTGTAGATAATTGTGTACCATTTACTCCAATCTCTCATCTTACTCTTTACATTAAAAAAGCATACATATTTTAGTGTTTTTAGATGCATCATTTTATCAATTCCTTGTTCTCTCTTTGCTAAATTATACGTCTCTTTTATTACATTTTTCTTGAAAATATTAGTCTGTACTCACAATATTTAGCTCATATTTTACTTAACATATTTATTTTTAATTTATCAATTTATTCACATCATGGCTGTATCCTTATCCCTCATCCTCTTCTCCAAGTCCCTCTACTCCATCCTCCACCCAACTCCCCAATCCCCTTCTCTTTTGTCCTCATTCAGGAAAGGGCAGGTCTCCTATTAGTATCAATAAAACATGGTATATCATGTTTTAGGAAGCCTCACCACATTTCCAAGTATTAAAACTGGCCCAGTTGACCCCATATGAGACACAGGGTATCAAAAGTCAGTAGAAGAGTCAGAGACAGTCCCTGTTACTGCTGTTAGGAGTCCCATAAGAGGATACATATTTACTTTTAAAATCAATATCATTAAGTAACTTGTGAATTAAATACTTTTATAATTCGTAATATTTTGTTTCCATGAAAACAAGTATAATTTTAGTTGGTGTATTTTGTAGCATTTCCCTATATCATAAAATCCTTCCTTACCACTACTTAACATGGCCATGTTCCTGGGTAGGAATATCCTACCACACAAATCGCAGGACTTTACAATCCTGAGTGTTATTGAAGCCTTAGACACATGTTTTGTTTTGTTTCCATAATTGCATTTATTTTTATCAAACACATAGGAATACTCTGCTTCCACTGGTATATACAACCTCATTTTTTGCAAAACATCTGTTTTCTAGACATATATTTCCACAATTAATGGAAACATTTTATAGCATAATAAAATATTTGTCAGTGATGGAAAACAATAAGAAGACCTATGGTAAACTGAAAGACTATCAACTTAAATCTAAGCACTCAGAAAAAAGCATCCAATAATTCATTCAAACATGGAAAGTATAATAAAAAAACTAATATCTACAAAAAAGATTTAGAGTAAGAAAGAGCTAGCTATGAGAGAGCTTAAAGGTTAGATCTTTAATTGAACTTAACAGATTGTAGCTACATACTTATGAATATATATATATATATTCATATAAGTAACAAAAATATTTAAAAATGAGTCATGAAATTTAGAGAGAGAAAGTGGATGAATAAGAAGGATAAAAGGGGGGAAAAGGAAATGATGCAATTATACCATAATATCAAAAATAAAATCATAAATAAAAAATTCTAAAAAACAAAATTAAAAATAATTTTTTAAATAAGATACATACTAGAACAGTCACTACTTAGGTCAGCAGAATTTTTTCCATTGGGGATGCTCTGTGTGGGGCTACTATTCAGGTTTCCTTGGAGAGTGCAAAATGTGATGGCAATGACTGTCAGCAAAATTTTCTAGAAAGTGACTTGCTGAGGTATCAGATGGTGACTCTCAGGAGCCACATTTCTACAAGATAGGTTGGTAGACTGTCTTTCAAGACACATGTCTACAATTTACCAATGTTCGGAAATCAGTAATGAACATCACAGTCTGGTTTATAAAGTAAGACTTATGCCCAAAAAACAAAATTGGAAGGAAGAAAAGGAGGAGGAGAAAGAAGTTGAAGAGGATGTAGATGGGGGGTTAGAGTCAGAAATGATGTGAAGATGCCATGAACTTGAGACATTCTTCTTGTAAATAGGATGATACTACGCACATCTCTTTCAAATGTATGAGCACTTTTATATTGATTGCTAGATTAATGTATGTATATATTCCTAGATACATAAATACACTTTGTTCAGGATGCATGATGTTACTTGTATGTATCTTTTCAGAGTTGACCATTTTATGTTAGGAAATGAACTGTTGTACTCTTTCCTGGAAAAGAAAATCAACAGCCTCTCCCCAGAATACCTTGTGTGCTGGCAGTCTTTTTCATATAATTGAGGATTCACGGACTTATCCTCATCCAGTTTAGTATGTTTGTTGGTGTCATTCTTGTTCAGCTCATGTTTAAATAGTCATGCTACTGAAAGTATGTTCTGGCATTACTTTTAAACATAGTCCCATAACAAAATCCATGATACTCTGACTAAAAACAAAAACTTTCTGCTACTTTTTTCCTATCTTGTTCCCTAGACTTTTGATGGTGGAGTTTTTTTTTTTTTTTTTTTTTCTAATTTTATTCCTTTGGATTAGACTCCATAACTCTGCACATTGATTTGTTATGGGTTTCTATAATTGTCTAAATCTATGGTAAAAAAAAAGAAATTTCCTTGGTGAAGGGTGAGAATTACACTTATCTGTGGGGAAAAGAAAAATATTTCAAAATCAGTTAAGGACCATAATTGATTTTGTAAAGAGGTGGTTGTAGATTTTCCTTCCAGATCCATTACTTTATTAGCCTTGTGTAGTTGGCTTCATTTTTTTATTAATTCAATAAAAAATCTTAAGTAAAGAAAACAAATGACTAAGAATTATCGTAAGCCATGTTTCTGACCCTGCAATTAGGGAAATCTGAATAAAACAACTTTTATATTTCCTCTTACTCCAATCAGAACGCTAAATCTCAACAACAAAGTGGAAAACAAATGCTGGACAGATGGGAAAAGAAACCCTCATTTACTTTTAGTGAGTTTGCAAATTAGTTCATTCTCTCAGGAAGCCAGTGTAAAGAGTTCTCTAAAAGCTAAACCTAAATCTAAAATGTGATATAGGTAGCTATATCACTTTTTGGCATACTGTAGAAATAGGAGCGGCGGGCTGCGTCCCGGCACCCGGCCGCCCACATGGCTAGCTCTACCCGAAATAATTACACGGACACTGTGTTCATTT